>NW_026726627.1:0-64820 GCF_029784015.1 Lycium ferocissimum | reverse complement strand
AGGCCTCGTAGTCATATGTGGGTTGGGTCCTATGTATGTTCGATTTGTTTATGATTTGCATCTGAATGCGGTCCCGTTTGTTATGGTGGCCATAATGGCCCTTATGTTTGTATATGTGCATATATGTTCGGCGATGTATATTCCGCCGCCCCTCTGACTTTGATGTGACACTGCACGCGCGACCGCTTAAGATAGTATTTATTTTCACTTCTGCTAATAATGATGAGTATGATATTTCAGCTAAACTAAATTATAATGATTCGATCTGAAAGTCTGTTTGGGTGTCCAAATAGGGCGCCAGTCGCGGCCCACGGGGCTGGGTCGTGACAATGATAGCCTTGCCGGCTTATGTGTGACATTATTATCTATCGAAAGTCTTAACTCCTCAGGAGACAGGTCGCTATGATATGTTTATATATGTGACAGTTTTGAGACGATGTCCTGCCTTTATATATATATATACAAGTTCTTTATTGTGCTAGTTGTGAACGATTATAGTTAACAGGTGAATACGAGTGTCCAGCTCGGGCACTAGTCACGGCCTACGGGGTTGGGTCGTGACATATACAACCAGAGTCTCAAAGTTGCACAAAAGTATCATCTTATGGGAAGTATTTGGAATAAGTAACACTAGAATGAATTCACAATCATGACGAAGAATGAGGCAGATATTGTAATACAATGAGACACATAGAATATGTTTATCAATTCCAAAGTACTTAATCAAATAGGTGTCATAACCAGATCATACTCTTGTATTTGCCTATACATACTGCCCATAACTGGCCTATTTTCTTATAGGTATACACCAAGTATATCCATGATATACACATGGTATGTGTATACCAAGTGTATACTTCCTTTTTTTTTTTATTTAATCTGTGTGAGATCTATGTCTACCCACACTCTTACATGTCCAAATTCTATACAAAAGCCACAGCTAATCAAGGTCCAACTTTAACTCTTATGTACGTCAAATAAATGAGTCATCCACTCCATATATTAACAGCTCTTATAGTAGGGTATTAGAACTTATTTAAGGTGACTTGTTTAAGGTGATCACATAAGCACAATAGAAGGGTATAAACAAAAGGGGAAATTCCACAACTTGTAATCACCCAAAATAGAATTGGAACATCAAGAAGACTGGACAAAACACCATCAAGTGAAACTGGGACTGTCAAGTTTCATATTCTCAGAAAGGGACCACAGAAAGAATCTTTGTTTTAATACAACAGTAGTGTAGTCATATTATAACAAGGCTTCATGCTATTTACCACTTAATATAGCCAGGGAAAGGGTCAGCTATGTGTCTCAACAAACCCAGAAACAATGGCATAAAGTTCAAGACCAAACTCCACATGTTCAGACTTTCTAAATTCGTAGCAGAGACATTTATTATCAACAACCTTAAGCTAGTTCATTGCTTTTAAGGGCAAAACCAAAGACCATCTTCTTGAAATGACCAATTCCATTACTCATAACCTCTTAAGTGCTTCTAGACCTTTGAACACACTAGTTTTCCTAACCCTTTCTACCTTCAAACCTTTTGTAAGATGATGAGATTTAAGGAAAAGCCAAAATTCTCTCAAGACATGAGTACCCTCCATGGTTCATAGGCTGATCGTGACACCTCTCATTTGGGGGGTAGATACTATGAGTCAAGCTGGGTTGGCTCTTCTCTACCCCTCTTTGAGGTGTCTTGAAAAGACCGTCCTAAGCCAAGTGGTTCACACTACCTTTAAGAGCATTCAATCATGTCCCCAAATATCAATATCAAACCAATTCCATCCTACACTATGCATCTTTTATAAATACTGATGCATTACTCAATAATTTCATCTCGATGATTCTATGTATAACAAGATTCTAAAACATACTAATGATATAGAATCAAGCCTTACTAGACAGATGGTACACCTAAAAAATTATCGCGTTGTTTGCATCGTGAGTAAGCTAACATAAGCTCGGAGACGTTATGGAACCCTTATGAGGTTAAGGAATATTCTTAACAAGTGCTATGCAAGTGTCTAAAGGTTACGGATCAAGCAAATCGAAGAAAATTAAGTTTGTCCAAAATTTGGGAAAATTTTATAGAATTTTACAAGAAAATTTTGGGTCACCATGTTGCTCAGCGAGATGCAAGTACGAGTTTAGGGGTGCTTGGTCGAGCACTCATCACGGTTCATCGGCTCGGGTCATGAAAAAAGTGATATCAGAGCAGTTCTGTCCTAGGGATATCTACAGACCGTGTCTAGTAGAGTCTTGTTTATAGGTGTGAAGCGCACCACACTTATAAACAGGAGGCTACGGGGCATTTAGAAATCATTGACCTGCCTTTCTATCTTAAATCGTGCAATAGAGCCAGAGTCTAGGAAAGACCGTTCCTGACCTTTTTTTCTTGTAGGTAAGTGCAGATTGATATAGATGAAGAGGTCGGCTTCTGATAGTGACGGTGCAAGGAAAGCCCCCAGGGTGGACTCCGAACCACGGTTACCAGGACAGATTAGGAAGAGTCTTAGTTACTCCATTGAGACAGATCCTTCTGAGGGTATTGAGATGATTCCCCCAGAGCCTGTGACTTCTATGGAGGAGGATCCGTCAGAGGACAGTTATGAGACGGACCCGTCTGAGGGTTTGTATGAGACACCAGTGGAGCAGGAGTCTCCTGAGGCTACACCAGATTTGGCCCCTCTAGTTTCTTCTATGATTGAGCATTACGTCAGAGCAGCCACCAGTGTAAGTGTTACGGAGTATTCTAGCCCTCAGTCTTGGCCTTTAGTTAATCAGGAGTTGCCAGAGTATTCATATCCTTCGGACTATGATGGGAGAGATTAGGATGGTGAAACGAGTAGATGGTGGGAGAATGATGAGAGGGATATTTCATTTCACAGTCCCCAAGAATAGGATCAAGACAGGCCGGTCACAGGTATGTGGATCATCTTACTAGAACTCTTTATGTTATGTGCGATTACTATGGGATATCCTCTAATGGTCGACGATCGGGGATTTTAAGGAAATCAGTAATTGAAGCATTTATGGGTAATTGCGACTAAGACATTTCTACTACCACTAGGAACCTCAAGACTAGGAATGAAAGCGTGTGTTGACTTGTGGTTATGACAATTTTCAAGATATTAGGAGTTCCAAAGGTTACGATAGCATTTATCTAAGTAGGACAGTAAAGGACTTTTCCAACCATAGGGGAAATGCATTACAGAGTTTTATTTAGGCTTCCATTAGAATTTCAAATTGATTTTTAAAAGATATGTGACGAAAGACCATGCAGCAGTAAAAAGGACTGGTGTGATCCTTATAAGAAGGCTTACCTTGATTTTTTCAGACAGATGTGGTGAAGGTCACCTGACAATAGAAAAATGAGAGCAATGTCAGCTTAGGAACAAAAAGGAAAGAAGAGTAGGTGTTCGAGAGGAGATCATTCGTTAAGTCTATATTGCCAGAGGCTCATAATTAGGACATAGAAAGTATGTTAAGAAGTCCTACAGATTCAGATGTAAGAAAATATGAGAAACCAGAATGGACGAGGGAAATTAGGAGCATATGAGCCTTACATTTTAAATGATAGTGAAGTATGAGTTTGACTAGCTAGGCAAAAGAGTGGAGATGTATTAAAGCCACAGATTCAGGACAATTTTAAATAGCAGTGGGATATTTCATAAGTGAGGTACTAATAAGCGAGGTAAACGATAACACATGTGTGGCCACATTAAATATTGTACGTGCCCTTATGATCGATTTTACGATATGCTAAAGGTATTGATTGAGCTGGGTATTGAATTTAAGGTAGCAGGTGCTACAGGGCAGATTGATATTGTTTTCTCCAAATGTTAAAGTTGGATAATCATGATGTAACAATATCAGGGGGAAGAAGAATATGTGTACATAAGAGTAAGAATAAGACTATGATATCATAAGAAAGAAGAGAAGTGTAAGCAAGGGAAGTATGTTGCTAGTAAGGGTCAACTAAAGTTTCCGAGAAAAGGGTTAAGGCAGCGATAGAGGCGGAGAGCCATTCGAATAGATTTTTAAAGTGAGTAAGTAGGAGGGATAGAGTATGGCAATATGTGATACAGGACGAATGTGAAGATCCCGAAAATAGATCTTGATAAGAAGGATTGAAGTATAATAACGATGGGTATGGATATAACCTGAGAAAGAATAATCAGGTTTTATGAAAGGTGTCAAGGGATTTCTAACTCTTAAGGCACATCTAAAAGGATAAATGTGAAGCCATATTGATACGTTCACCTAGAAAACGGAACCCCCCCCCCCCCCCCCCCCCCCCCCCCCTAAAAGATGATTTTAGAAATAGAAAGGATTCGTACTTCTAATAGACTATTCTACAAATTCCAAGGCCAATGCTATAGAATGGCAAGTGGAGAAGAGCACTTTATGAGCAAGGGAAGTCAAGAAAGACACTAAGGGAGAAAGTAAGAAGGGTGCACTAAAGAACTGGTTAAAGGAAGTTGTATAACCATCAAGGACAACAGAAAGGTTTATAATCTAATAAGTCTGGCCAAGAGGCAAAACATCGATCGCATGGGACGGGAGTCTTGATAAGAAGTACATAAATTCAATTATAAAGGAAATAAGATGAATATACGAGGGATATGTATAAATATGAACAAGTTATGGCATCGAAAGGGAAGATCAGAAAGGCATGAAAAAAGGAAGAAAAAGAGATATTTTATAAGTATTTATGAGTAGGACAAGGATTGACAAGATATTGGAAGAACTATGGCGCCTGATTATGGCGCCACCACCTAGTAAAGAAGAACTACAGAACAGTATGAGCTAGGCAAATGAAAGAGCGGGTAGTGGGAAATAAATGCAATAGTACTATAGATTGATTTATGATAGCATTACAAGAGGAAATCAGATTTGGTTGGCTAAAGGATAAGGTCAGTATAGGAGGGGGAACAGACAAAAATATTCAATCGCAAAAGGTAAATAGAGGAAATGAGTATTTAAGGACTTCGAATATCTATGCGGCTGATAAACTCAAGCAACAAATAGGGTATGCCAGATTATAGGGAAGATTTAGTAGGTAAGAATCAAGCGACGGCCAAGAATCCAAGAAGAATCTCAAAGGAAGTAATAAAGGGATGATGCGCCGATTGGAACAAAGGTGGTGGCAATGAAACCGTATAGAACGAGCAAAATAATGGTTTTATTAGATATCTATGATGGAAAACTGCAGACAAAAGAAAGAGTGAAATAATTTGAATACACCGCATAGTAAGAAACCTGGTTCACATTTCGGTGAATTTCCAAACTTATCCCTAATTCATTAGTAGGACTAAGGACTAGCAACTTCAAGGATAAATTGAAAGAAGAGGATCACTGAAGAAGAGATTCGAGATATTCTTGATGTAAGTGCAAGAATTACCGATAGCCGAGCCCGAACATAAGAAACTTTATTAGAAAGGAGAAAGAGAGAATCAAGTAAGGTGTATGGGTGGAAGGAAGTCTCGAGAAAGCAAGGGATACTATATTACCACTTTCTGAGGTTATCCTTAAGGGGGAGAGAATAAGTAAAACACTAAAAAGATCAAGGTATGGGGTATCAGTGAAGCATATGAAGGATACATAAAGGTCAAAGGAGTCAGAGTTTCTGACATATAAAAAGGGGATAAAGAGGATGAGACCAAAAGCGAATAAAGGTATATGGTAAGTACTGGGTAAGCGAGCATATAAGGATGTAAACGACAGAGGTCAAAGGGACAATGAGAATGATAAGGTGTGAACTAGTAGACAGATAGGTAATAAGGAAAAAGGGATAACCGGGAGTACGTGCATAAATTTTAGCCATAAGAAAAAGAGGATGATATTCAAGAATTACTTAGGCAAGCAATTCAGCAAACTCGAGAATACAACCATTGGTAGTAAATAAACAGTAATCAAGAAATACCAAAGGAATTGTGAACTATGGTTTAGTCTACGAACGAAAAGATGATGAGTCGAAGAACACAAGGAAGAATTGTATATGTTAAGAAGGAACCATGTTATTGCTCATATAAGGAAACTAAGGAATCCAAGAAAGGTTAATTGTCCGAAATTGAGGCACTCCAAAGATAACAAACTATCGCATACCACCGCAATAAGACTGGGGAATGCCAAAGAAGCAGTAAGGCAACCCAAGAGAGTTAAGGAGAATACTAACTAGTTGAGTAGAGTCAATCAGTACTGACACAATTGAATAGTATGAAGACAATAGATAGAGTAAAATTTCATCAGAAGAGCTCCAGGTACAACTATTAATCAACGGAGAAATAGAGCGTGGGGCTCGTAGGGATAAAAAAGAAAGGGAAAGGTAAACATCAAGTTGATAACTATTAATATGAATGATGCGGTTAATGGATTTGTTCTCATAAATGGCCAGCAGAATATGAGCAAAGCTTGAATGGACCATAAGGAGGGGATTATCGCTTTAACAAATTAATATAACTTCATAAGTCTGCAAATTATGGTTACGATTTATTAACTTAAGGTATATGGCCTCCAAGGAACTGCGAGGAGGATCATAACTTGTGTAGTTCGAATAAAGTTCAATTTCGAATACATGAGTAAGACTACTAGTAACTAAAGTAAATGCTAGAAGATGTAGGTGAGGATATTGACATAAACGTCAAAACGAATTTTACTTCAACATTCGAGGACGATTGTTTTAAAGGGGGGAAATGTTATACCTCAAAAATTCTCGCGTCGTTTGAGTCGTGAGTAAACTAACTTAAGCTCGGAGACATCATGGAACCCTTATGAGGTTAAGGAATACTCTTAACACATGCTAAGCAAGTGTCTAAAGGTTCTAGGATCAAGAAAATTGAAGAAAATAAGTTTGTCAAAAATTTGGAAAAATTTGGCAGAATTTTGGATGGAAATTTTGGGTCACCATGTTGCTCAGCGAGATGCAAGTACGAGTTTAGGGGTGCTTGGTCAGTAGTGGTCGGGCACTCGCCACGACTCATCGGCTCAGGTCATGACAACATATCACAATTTTTTCCTTTTAATCTAAGTTATACTATAATTCCCAGTAAAGACTAGATGTCACAGTTTAGTTCAAGAAATGAAAGGTTCTTTCCAAATTAGGATTAACTAAATGTTCTTTCCTAAGTTCAGATCAAGATAAGTGCCTTCACATGACCAAGTCCACACATAAATACACCACACCAGCTCTTAAACATGTTTCTCAGGGAAGCAAACAGACAAGCAAACAAGTCAGACTCCTAATGGATACCCTGCTATCTTATGAGTGACCTTGAATCCCAAAACTTCATTTTTAGACTTCTTTATCCTATTCTAGGATATTGCTTCTTTATAATTATCCTTAGTGCATAATCATACAACTATTCAAAATTATTTGACTAACTTAAGCACATTCAAGCAGACTTGAAAAAAATTAAAACTCACCGAAATGCAAGCAGACCTCCTAACTCTGAATGCCTTAGACACTTACCAAAGACTTCTTATAGACATGCCTAGGTTCCTTAAATTCTGTTTTAACCTGATCATGACCTTTCCTATGTTTTATCCCAATCATAGCTCATATCACTTAGTTGACCCCAAATAAGTATGCAGGCCCGTAAAATAACAGATTCAGGAAAACTAAAAGTCATATTCTGATTTAGAGAAAAAAAAAAGACAATTGCCTTAAATGCTTCAAATAGATATCATAGTACTTTTATGTTCTACTACATTCAACAAGATTAGTATTAACTAAAAACTTCATCAAATTACTATCATGACTTATGTGATCATATCATTATCACATTTAAACATTGAACAACAAAGGTAGGAACCCTCAGCATCTAACAAAACACATGAAATCTATTCCAACCATATCTAAGCAAACAATGCATTATTTGAGCATACACACTCGGTCTACCTCAAGAAACTTCTTGTTAATGTCAAACATGTGCTTTGAAAATAAAGGGAGTAACCACCACATCTAAGACAAGCTAATGCATCTTAATTAGTACGCAATCAATACATTAATTTAACTGAACAACATGCAAAACAGTAACCAACTAACATTAATAAGCTATTATCATATAGACTAACTACTAAGCAATACCAAAAACAAGTAAATAGGATAGAATATTACCTTTTTATGGTGCAGCCCTGGTCAAAAATGGATTTGAAAGCCTTAAGTGCTTCCAAAGCCCACAACTCAGTCACACGGACACAAACAAAAGAGAAAAATAAAAATTTCAAACTCAGAAAGACCTCACATTAGTGAAGTCTTAAAATTTTACTAATAGAGGCTTAAAATTCGAAGTTTTTTAGCCTTTCTTTGAATTTCTCCAATTTTTTCAACCTCTGAAAACTTTTATAAATTTTTGACTTCAAAACTCAGACTTTCTCTCCAAAAGCCTCTTTTTTCACTTTTCAAAACTTGTTTTTGTAAAGGGGGTTGGGGTTCTATTTAAATAGAACCCCAAAAATCGTCTAAAGTTTTCAAACAAACGACGTGGGACAAATATATTCTCTAAAAAATGAGCCTTCAAATCAGATCTATGTCTCAAAAGACTCCTCAAACATATGAACGGCCAGATCTGAACCTTACTCGGTTCAATCCAACCTTTTCGAACCCAACCAACGGAAATCAAGAAAGGTACAATAACAATACGTGTAAATCTCAGCATAATAAAGTAAAATAAAGCAAGAAATACGATTACGATTCATTACCATGTTTGGATTTAAAATCACGAATTCGAGTGAAACATTAAATGTTTTCACCATAATAGACATATAAAAGCTGCATGCAACTGCTATGCTCTACGAGTTTTCCATTTTTGGTGGAGATAGAAGGTGGAAAAACCAAGGCGACACTAGGGTTGCACAGAAGAGGAAGAGAGAGAAGCAGGAAGAGGGGCTAGGATTTTTGCTAAAAAGGGAAAATGAAAAATAAGGGGGGGTATACCCCCTTTAACGTTTTAATGATCTGGGCCGCCTGGTTTGGGCTGGACTCAATCCAGATTTTAAAGAATAAAAAGGGCCCTTTATTTTGTATACATATATATATGTATACGAAGCGTATACATGTATATGTACATCTTGTGTATACATATATATGTATACCTGGTGTGTATATATATATATGTATGCCTGGTGTGTGTGTGTATGTGTGTGTGTGTGTGTGTATATGTATACCTGGTATGTATATATATATGTATGCCTGGTGTGTGTGTGTGTGTGTGTGTATAAATTTGTCTAGAATTTAGTAAGTTCGATTGTAATTAAAGGATTAGAGTTAGACTCAATAATAAGTTAAAAAAAATTGTCTAAGTGCTGGAAAAATATAATAATTTGGACCTAGTATCCCTCTTGCATAGTCTAAAGCTTCAGTAAAATCATTAAATCCTTTAAAAAGAGGTTTCTAGATGTCTTTAATTGAATCTATAACCTCTAGCCAAGTTTGAAAGATGTTGTTTGTTTTGCTGTGTATTACAACATAGAATTTAAACTTTTTGTCTTGATTTTTTTCTGTAAAATATTTGTTACACCCCGTAGGTTCATACGTAAAATTTAGAAGTGTTGGACGTTCAAAGTACAGTTACTGGAGTTACCTTCAAGGATATATGAGATTATAAGCGCCAACCTTATGGTTACGAGGGTCTAAGTTCAGATAATAAGCTATGGAAGATTCCAGGATCAAGCAAATCGAAGAAAATGAAGTTCGTCGAGTCTAGTTTCCAACGCAACAAACCGCTCGTCGATACGATATCGAAGTAGAGACTTATGGACGTTACAAGTTCACCTGACCGAGCAGAAACGCGTGCTACAGTACTGCTACAGTGCTGCTACGGTGACCCCGACCTGAATTTGAACTAATATAAAAGGGGCTTGCCCCCTCTTTTTCAGCCAAAACCTCTTCCAAATTGTTCCAAAATCCTTTAGAAATTTCCCCAACTTCAAAACCCAAATTTCAAGCCTAAATCAATGATAATTCCCGAATTCCGTTTCAGGCAACATATAGTTGCTAGTATAGAATCGTATAGCGACGCGTGTGGTTCAAGTTTAAGGTGAATAAAGTGAAGTTCTTCTACTATAAGGTATGTTCTTGCTATTATTTACATGATTAAGATGATATAAAGGTTTAGCAATTCTTGGAAAGGAAAGAATCATACGAGAAAAGTCATAAAGAGTTGAATATAATTCTTTGATTATGATATTATGGATGTTGTTATGGTTGGTTTGAATATTGGAGAAACATCGTGTGGGATGTTTTATGGAATATATTGGTATTGATATTGTTGGTATTGTTTGGGAGTTATTTTGGTATGTGGAGGAGGTAAAGAATATAGGGGAGATGCTGCCGAAATTTTGGCAGATTCTAGAAAGATTTATTTGAAGGACTAAGAAAAGCATATAAAGGTGAGTCTAACAATAGTATAAATTTTCTTGAATATAGATTTACGAGCCTGGGAGGACAAGCATTGAGTAGTTAAAGTTAAGGCGACCAAAAAGGTATGTTAAGGCTAAACCCTTTTGTCACACCCTTAATCCGATAGGGTGTGATGGGCACCCGACCCTTACCTAGGGCCGAGCGAACCCACTGTCTCTCGTGATACTCCAATCATACTGGGTCCTTAAATCATAACATAAATACATCATGAAAGGTTTTCGGAAACCAAATATGCTTTCCATACTTTTTCAAATCAAAAGAAGTCTACCATCGTATAAAATCTGTAAAGTAATGCGTAACAATACATCGGCTTATGGAGCCGCTTACAAACTGACATACTATACACATGACTGCGTTCGCAAAGTCTCTAACATGGAACATGATACCATAACATAATACGCTGACTCGGCGCACTCCGAGAAAATGGAGCTCGCCAATCCCGCCGGAACATCTTCTACTAATATCCTCGACTCATCTCGGGTGTACGCACGGTATGAAACGCAGCCCCCGAAGAAAGGGGGTCAGTACGGAATATGTACTGAGTATGTAAAGCATGAAATACAGTAAGCGGGATCATACTGAAGTAAAGAGTATAGAAAATCATAAAACTTGCCTTTGAAAACATATCTCATGCATGTTAATGTCATAAAATCATCATATAAACATATAGCGTGTCCCGGCCCTCTAAAACAGGGACTCGGTAAATAAAATCATCATATGCATGAACATGTAACGTGCCCCGGCCCTCTAGCGAGGGACGCGGTAAAGGAAATCATCATATGCCATCCTGGCCACCTCCCCCACATCATCATATCATATAACGTGCCCCGGCCCTCTAATGAGGGACGCGGTAACAACGGACCTGACCCGGCCCTCTCTAGTGAGGGACGCGGTGAATAATGCAATAGAGTTACACGAATACATGCCCTGGCCCGGGACGCAATGAAGGACATATTGAGGCTGGCACGAGCAGAGTAGTGAGAAACTATCTGCACATAAATCATTTTCAGAGACTCAATGAAGTAATCTAAACGAATCGTCATTTGAAAATCGGAACATTAGTCTTATAAAAAATCTTTCGGACGTCACTCGGAAAAACATATCAAACATCATAAACATATCAAAGAACCATAGGGATCATAGCCATACGTCAAACAAATCCGAGCCCGCCTCGGAAAGATTCTAGACATTACTCACTTAAGGACTTTCTACAATCATATCGAAGCAATCCGAGCCCTTCTGTGAAAGTTACGGTCGTTCGTAGTTAGGGAATCATTTAAAAACAAAAGTCTTTTGAAAACAAGCTTTTATGCAACTTTTGAAATTTAGTCATACAAAAACATAAGAACCATAACTTGACTACATTAAGAATACGAATATCAAGAAACAAATAAGAACCATAGACATGCTCGGATCGCAAGAATAGAGTTACCTCGAGACTCGTGTCATAACTTACTTTTAACTAAGACATGCCAAAGAAAGAAAGGTTGAGCTTTACATACCTTAGCCGCTTCCTAAGCTAATCCAAACTTAAGTCTCGACTTCTCACGATCTACAATAATGTCATTAGGTATCAACCATTAGCCATAAGCACTTAAGAATCCAATTCCAAATTAACACTTTGTCTACGGAAATTTTGGCAGCATTTCCCCTATAACTTCAACATCCCCAAGAATTCAACTCGGCCAAATCAACAACAACCATAACAACAATCATGCTACCAACATCAATAATCAATTCAAAACGCATTCTAGCATTAGCAAGTCTTTTCTACATAACCCATCAACATTCCATTTATCTTCCATTCAACTACATACATTCAAGCTAACATCAATGATCATAAGTTCAAATTCTAACCCGAGACCACTCAAACAAGATTCAAGAACACTTCAAATAATCCGCACAATATTCAAGACAACCCAAACCATAGGCCATTCCACCCGAAATCTTCCAACTACATTAAGAACATGAATGACACATTTTCTTCTTCCGAATTCATAAACTATATCAACAATTCCATACGTTAGCAACATCATTTTCATCAAAACAAGAAACTATCTTTACTTCGCATTAGTTTCCAAAACAGCCCATACGATTTACAACTCCATTTGAATCATTAAGCCTTCATTTCTCATCATACAATCCACAACGACGTCAACTAGAATACTAAATAACATTAGTTCGTTTTTCCTACACCATACACACCTACACGGCCAACTTCCACAAACATAACTTCATAGTTTCATTCATTTCTACATAGCAAAACATGCACAAACACCTATAAAACATGTAAAGAAGATCAAAGCTCACCTCCTTCCCTTAACTTTTCCACTGGCTATGGTGTACACACAAGAATGAACGCTTTGCTCGCTCCAACAACTAATCCACGTTAACGAGGACCTTCCAATTAGTAGAGGGACAAGGAGAAAATAATTTTTTTCTTTCAGTTTCCATGACCAAGTTCGGCCAGCCCATGGCCGAACTCCCTCTCCTCTCTCTTTCTCCATCTTTCTTGAATTTTCTAAAGTTGAAAATGATAAGTTGTGTCTTGTGTTATCACCACTCATATATATATATATATATATATATATATAAATAGATGCACATGTCCGGTCATGTGCAATCTCTTTCCTTTTTTTTTCTCCAATTTTCTAGAATTTTCTTTAAGCCATAAAAGATGAATTGTTGCCTTGCATAGTCATCTTTGTCTATGTATATATTTAACCCTTACAAATATAAGATGGACACATACACCCCTTCCATGGCTTGAGGCAATTGGCCATCTATGTTTGGGTCCCACGGCCACTTGACTTTTCCAAGAAGTCATGCATAATGAAAATTTCCAAATTCCAAGCTTGCCCTTAATATTCCATGCCAATAATACTTATGTACGACTTGTCCCAAAATTGTCCCAACGTACAAATTACGGGATATAACATCCTTCCCCCCTTTAGAACATTCGTCCTCGAATGTTCAACTTATGCATGCAATCTCAAAAGAAATTTCTAAGGACCTTGGGGGGGGGGAGGGGGGTTTCCTTTATCACCACGGCATGCTTAGCTCTATCTATCGATTATATTCCTTCCTCATTCTTACTTAATCCCTTTATCTTAGCGGTCCGCAATGCACTTCTTCCACTTCTCGGCCCCTCGTGTATTTGACCGGAATTTAACTAGTATCTCACTCTTGCCCAGATTCTTGTCTCCATTATTGTAGCCTTGACTGTCCTTCCAAGTGTCTTCTCAAGTTCATTATCTCGCTGGCACCTTTTTTGTACCTTTAGCTCAAAGATCTTTCTCGCTGTTTACTCTCCTGTCACCCATTATGTTGCAATCTCTGCAAGAATACGCGAAAGCATTCATATTAGCCCAAGAAATACCTCAGCGTCGCTTTACTAATCCTTATGTTCTACCTTGTCTTCCCTTCTCTTGTCTTACCTCCGGTATCGAGACAAATCCTTAGTTCAACCATAGTCATACCCCGTCCGTTCTTAGCGCTAATTCTACTTTAGTAATTGGCTTAAACTTATTGTTACACTCTTCTGTAATGTACCCGAAATACCACAGCTGCATTATCCTTGCTAAGCCTTTACTCTTCTTATCAATTACTTACTTAGCCTTATCCTTAGCATACCAATACTTACAGGTGGCATCACTATCCTTGTGCAAAACGGTATAAAATACATTCAATCTTAGACACGGTCCTTTCGTCCTCTGGCTCGTCCTGCTCTGCATATCTCGTTCCTATTAAAACCCGCTCGTCCTATTTTGTCCTATTTCTTCCCTTTCTTTTAATCGCTCTTGACTCCCTCACTTCCTACCATAAGGGTTTTCTATTCCCTCTTCTTATCACTTACAAGTTGCAATAGCATTAGCGAACACCTCCATGGCCAACATTTTGCCCTTTAATTCGGTATAGCGTCGCTATCCTTCCTGCTATCCCTTACGTTATCCAATACCATCCTCTTGTCATACTCTTTCTCTTCATATACGTCCATTTCCTAATGTCCCGTCATTTAAGGTCTCTGCAAAAACTCCTCGCTCTGCCTTAAATACCATCCTAACTTTTATCCGCTTATTGCTAGTTTCCCGATCTTACTAGCTTGTTTCAGTAAAGGGGTCTCGTTTGTAGCTCAGGCATCCATATCAAACATATTACAGTGTCAATTGTTTCCATCTCGTCTTTGCATTTCTCTCACCCGCTTCCCTCCTTTAGGGGTGTACTTATACCATTATCTGTTTATACTTGCGCCATGTCCTCATTTCCAATCTCAATTAGGCAATACTCTTACTCCTACAATAAGTATCCAAAGTTCTCTCGGAATATTGTCTTTGTCCTAACCTATCTCGGGTGCTTCCTTTGATATCCCTTCATCATTTCTCCCATTTGTGCCTATCTCTTATTCTGTACCCGAGGAATCTTATGCTATCTCTGTGTCATTCAGAACGCACTACTCCTACATAATCCTTCTCTCATTCTCAGAACGTATTCTGTTCATCCACGTTTACCTGTATTATACCAGTCATCTTCTAGCACTCATTCTACCTCGTTTCGCATCTTCCTATAATTGGTCTTTCACCGTTCCATCACTTATAGCGCTCGTGTCCTCCGTCATACATGTCATAGACTATTACTACGCTGTTGTCTCGCTTTCTTCTTATTCCTTCCTTCCATTAACTCCCTCTTTTCACCGACCTGATCCGCCCCGTCCTACGCGACCTCTTAAGGTTTCTGCCCACTCCGCAGACTCTAATTTTCCTTAGATTAATCTAACTTCTCATTTGCCTCTTACGTCTGAGTTTGTAAGACTTTTCAGAAAACTTCCCAGGGGGTCACTCATCCTAAAATTTCTCTCACTCCAACACGCTTAACTTTGAAACCTTGATGAAATACGACACTTTAACACCCGCATGATTGCGTCCACCTCACCGCATGACCTTCATCACCTAATCTGGGGTAAATTGAGATCTTAACATATCCCAAAACGTCCTCATAACACATTTTATCAGCTGTTTTATTAACGCATTCCTATCCATCACCATTCTTTTTCCTCCACACTCTTGTCTTAATCGTATCACTAGTCCCTTTAGCCATAATCCCATCATATTTTTCTCCTACTTATCAATTCAATCGATGCCTTAATATATCACTCTATCCAAACCTACCATTCCTTTCTAAATCATCTCTCGTTACTATCACCAGTCCGTTTATTCCAAATGCACACGCAAGTGTACGTGGTCGTACAAGTAATAAAGTGATTATGTAAAATCGGATGTCGAACCCACAAGAGACTTATGATCAATATTTCACGAGAATAAACTATTGCTTACTATCTATGCAAGTGAAGAATAAAAGTGTTGGTTCTTCTATAACTAAATGCGTAATGTAATTGACTACTAGTGTAAAACAGAACTTGTGCTTAGAACGTGATGAAGAATAGGCTTTTATCAAGATTTTAGAAGTATTCCGGGGTCGTGGTTGGTTCACCAATCCTATTGAGTCAATCAAGTATCTCAACTTAGCAACTTTGTTCACAATGGCTAATTAACCGGATCATTAATTTCGTAGGATTCTTCCGAACCACTACTCGCCGCTTCAAGATAAATCGCCTCCTATATTCCTATGGTATTGACCTATCAAGAATGCAATGAGGGCACGGTACATCATTGATTGTGGTAACTAAGTATATTCCTATCCTAGTCACAAATCCTAGCCCAACTCTAGGGATATTCAGATCACAATCTCATTACTTCTTCTCCAAAAGAACAACGTCTTTCCCAAGCACGTATGTCAATGAGTAGATAGAACTCAGCTTGTTGCGCAGACAATCAAGAGATTAAACACGAAGCAATGAAGCAATTGCATAAGAACAAGCCGCTAAGATTGAAACACTTGTCAAACATCAATATTCATGGCTACACCACAACCCCGGAAATTTAAGTGTTTAGTTACACATGATTCGATAAGCGACAAAAGAATTCATCATTACTTAGGGTTTTGATGTAAAGAAAAATAATAGAAGAGGAATAAAACCTAGAAAGAGTTTCACACTTCTCAAAAAGTCGTCCAAGCCGCCCCTCTAATGTTCAAAACGGCTATTTATATGCTAGGGTAAATATAAGATAAATGGGCCCAATCCCGATCTAAATAGGACAACTGACGCCGCCTGTGCTTTGGTCATGCGTCGCATGGCCATCGCATGACTGTGTCTGTGCATCCGCTGTGCTCCGCACAGCCAAAGCATAACATGTCTGAGAATCAGAAAGGGGTATCTTGTGCGCTGGATGTGCGGCGCATGGCCAGCGCATGAGACCCTTCAGTGGTCAGATTTTGCCTTCAAGTGTTGGAACTTCCTTCGCAACATTCAATCGTCGTATATAGCCTCGGAATCACTCAAACTGCCCGGAATACCCTTCGTTGGTCCTTGTTGTACCTATTCATATAAACATACCAACATAAGCTTATATACAACAATTCACGTTCAAAAGTGCGATGAAAGTGATAAGAAGTAAAGTGTAAATGACACTAAATCTAGATATTTGTGCCAAATATCAACACCCCCACTTAGACTTTGCTCGCCCTCGAGCAACCACTTATCATACATTCCCTATTACTTTACTTGGCCATGCCACTCAAACAGGTCTACATCAGAATTCGGTGGATGTGCAAGTTTTGAAATTGCATTAACATACACATTGAGCCAATTCTTGAAAGTCATGCCAACTGCTTCAAAACCATCATTTTCTTATGCTTCAAAATTCTAGCAACCAAACCTCTCAAGAAACGATACGTTCAAAACATGCATATGACTCTAGACACCACTCAAAACATAACGAACCCCTACTACCTGACCGAACGGGAGTACTTCATCCATCTCCTATTAATTATGTGCCCTCACCCAAAAGAGAGTTGTCCGTGTCTCACACAAGGTAAACGACTTATTTCAATGGACATAAAATGTAACAATATCGCTCACTCTCACAAAGAATATCCAATGCTCAAAATATGACGAACCATAGGCTTGCCCTTAGTGTAACCGTTCAGCAACTTAGAGTGAGGTGAATTTAAGATCACTTAGGACTTGTCTGGTTGTAATGTAGGCTATAGGGACGGGTAGGATATATTTTGGAAGATAGTGACTAACCTCCCTAAGCACTTTTAATACCTTACAATCATAGTTCAATTTTTTGCACCATCCTTCATCACCCATAGCATTCATCCACGTGCTACCCATTCTATCTTATCAACACCCATTTATTTTCTCAAGTTTAAGCATCCTCTTGTTTTCAACGGACTAGTGGGAAATGATATTAAGAACGCGAGATAACAAACTAAACATTCTTTTTTTTTTTATATATATATATATATATTACACTTTAATGACCATCATCTACCCTTCAGACACACCCATAGACTTCATTTTTAACTTCATTCAACAATCCTCCCTCAACTTCACATCCTAACTCCACTTCAATAAGTAACCATTAAAAGTGCCTAAGGAGTAAAACAGGGATCAAATTGGGTCAATAAGAACAATGAGAGCAGGCTAATAGAAAAGAAAGGCTAAAGGCTCAACGGGGTTGACTAGGGTTATACATGTACAACGGGTAGGTAAACGACGTTTCAAGCTTTGGCTAACAAAGAAATGCCTCGATCACTTCCTAAACTTCTCACTCAATTTCACTTGACAAACACACACCGGGCAAGTTCTAGTCATCATTATCAAGCATGGATCATACCAGAGTTTCCTCACATCACACATAGCACATAATCAACACAAAACAGATTCATACAACCATCCAATCAAGCAACTATCACAAATCATGCTAAGTGGGTCATAATGAGTCAATGCGATCTACTACGAAATGTTTCGAGGTAGGTTGCCTATTTTTAAGCATATTTTTTTAAAGATCTTCAAGAAAAACTCATGGTTTCCACATTCCACCTAACACGAGCACCTAGCATTCGAGTGGTCGACGGGGCTTGACTCCTACAACTCGCTACAAAATCTAAAAAATCTAACCGGTTCAAAGGTCCCCCCTTGGGAAAGAACCGTGGTCATAAGAAAACCCAAGGGGGTGGATGGTGTGTGCCACTAACGAGGGACTCAAGAAGCTACCAATAAAACCTAACGCAAGAAAATGGTGTTGTTTTTTTTTTTTTTTTTTTTTTTTTTTTAAAGGACTCGAACACTAACAAAAAGAAAACCTATGGCCACTTGATCACCATCCTTAACCTCAAAATGTTGTTACAAGGGACGTATTTCCCACCCCACACTTAAATCATGCTTTGCCCTCGAAGCATATAGATGGAAAAACAAAGTAAAGCAAGAAATACTCCCTGAGGCCCTCTAGGGCCTAGTCATCCTCCACATCATCCTCAGCCTCGCCACCAGACGGCTCGGCATCTTCTTCTTCATCATCCTCAGCATCCTGTGCCTCGGATTCTTCTTCACTACCCTCCTCCATCTCAGCGTCTATGCGATCCGCAGAGCACAAATCCTCATCAGCAGGCAGTCTGCCCTCCTCTCCAATGAGCACTCTTGAGTAAGTGGTGTGAGGACACTCCGCAAATACACTTGAGATATCTAGCTCAAAATGCTCACTAGCGAGTAACGCCATCTTGTATAGTTGTGTTAGCACGGTAGATTGAGCCGATCGTTCTTGTGCTGGAGTCAGGTTGAACTTGCTCTGCTCGGGGCCTTTGACATTGGATATGTCGATCGGGTTATCTGGGCAGTCAAGTACCCTGTCATGCCCCTTTCCAAGTGCGGGACCAACTTCCTCAGATATGCTGTGAGTGTATTTCCAAAGCTGAGCTTGAGGGATTTGCCCTCTCTGATGCGGATCATATCCTGAAGCATCCAATATCCAATGTTAACCGGTTGCCCAGTCAGGAAGAAGTACACTATGGCTACTCTCTCCTTCAGCACAGTGGTGAAGTGGTCAAGAGGCATCATGCGGTAATTGAGGAGCCGTAACCACACTCGTGCCTCCTTCAGAAAATCGCCCATTAGCATCGTTTTGTGCTTCCTCGGATCATCACGGTATCTTGCCCACTTTGCCATGGAGTCAGGGCCACACAAGGTTTCCCGAATGGCCTTATAGTCAGGCCTTTTTATGAACTCGAGCAGCGGGCCTACAGGATGGTCTGGAACCCCCAAGTGTGCACACAAAGTGGAGGCTGTCAACGGTACCCATTCACCCCTCAATTGCACGGAATGATGAGGCTCGCCACCCTCTGATCTCCCCAGAATGATGTTGGAATACAGCTCCAGAACCAGGTCAATGTTTACCGGTCCTGGTTTATCAAATACCGCACTCCAGCCCATTCCGACTATTTGATTGTAAATTCCTCTGAAATTCTTCTTCAATGCCACCTTGTTGACAGGCCGTTCGTGCACATAACCATCGGCCAAGGGGAACTCCTTGTACCACTCTTCAGCCAACCCGGCCCCATAAAAGGTGGGTCGAGGCCTGCGGGAAGAGGCCCGAGGGATAGGGACCACTGGTTGCTTTCCACTACGAGTCGTGGCTCCTTTCTTTGTGGCGGTGTGCTTGCCACTTCTACCTCTTTTAGAACCTTGGGACGGGCCTGACTCATCCACTTTCCCTTTGCCTTTGTTTACCATTGTACCTGTTGGGATTCAAAACACAAACAGCGAACTTCGTTAGCAAATGTTAAACCAAGTGGGGTCGTGAAACGACCCCACACTTATTGCAAGCTGGGTGTTTGGGTATGCTCATGGCTGTTAATGACTCTCCCGTGGGGTCGTGAAACGACCCCACACGTACTTCCGACTATGATGCACAAAACTCAAAACTAAGAAGTTAGCTAAATTTTTTTTTTTTTTTTATTTGAAACGACAAATGCAAGAATTGAAAACTATCCTACAAGACAATGAAAAAGCATGTTGGATGACTTGTGAGTGTTCATGGCAGTACCCTACGTTGTTCCATGTTTATTTGCTACTCAAGACTTCACAACAATCACATGACAATTCATTTAGGGATTTTATCAAACAACTTGTGGGCATAGAACTATTCTTTGAAGTTTTGCAACAATGGAGGGTTGTGAAACCCTCCCTCATGTTTGGGAATCAATGTTCTAGTGACCAACAAGCTTTTCAAACAACACAATACCAAATCACCCACACAAATTCGCCCAACCCATAAACCCTAATTTCGAATCTCTGAACCCAACAAGCAGGGGAAAGAAGGGATGGGAAATAGTTGAAGAAAATAAACGGGTTCTTACCTTGGTGTTGTGGGGGAGATGATTGACACTACTTGCCTTGGAATTAGAAGGGATTGGGGGAAGGGCGTTTTGGTTGTGAGTCCGGGTGGTTAGAGGTTTAGAGAGAGTGGAAGAGTTTTGTGAGAAGTGAGGAATAAAGGGGTGTGGCCGTGTCTTATTCTTTTTTTAAAAGAATCGAACTGGGCCGACCCGTGCATTGGGAATGCGTCGCATGCTCAACGCACACTGCCCCCTTTTCTGAAGTTTACACTTAGAAAAATTTCCCTCTGAGTTCTTATCATGCGATATTCATGCGACGCATTTACATCGCACAATACACCCCTCTCTGAACTTTATACTTAGCCGAAAATTTGGCTCTGAGTGCTTATCATGCGATAGTCATGCGACGCATTCACATCGCACAATACACCCCTCTCTGAACTTTATACTTAGCCGAAAATTTGGCTCTGAGTGCTTAACATGCGATAGTCATGCGACGCATTTACATCGCACAATACGCCCCTCTCTGAACTTTATACTTAGCCGAAAATTTGGCTCTGAGTGCTTAACATGCGATAGTCATGCGACGCATTTACATCGCACAATACACCCCTCTCTGAACTTTATACTTAGCCGAAAATTTGGCTCTGCTTACCCCTTGTGCGATTTCCATGCGACGCATGGGAAAAGCACGTACAAACCTGGAGCTTTTTCATGAACTGGGTTGCGCGTTTCTTTCTCCTGCTCGTTGGTTGGACCTGCAACATGAACACACATGACATATATGCTACAAAGTCGGGTTGCCTCCCAACCAGCGCCTTAGTTAAGGTCGTGGCACGACACTCTTTTTTTTTTTTTTTTTTTTTTTTTATTACAAACTCGGGTTGCCTCCCGAGAAGCGCCTGAGTTAATGTCGCGGCACGACGCATTTCCTTGTTCACTCATCATCGAGGAGCACTTTCTCCTTTTCCTTGTCAAAATTTCCACCCCAATATCGCTTGAGGCGCTGTCCATTTACCAAGAACTTGCGCACCCCATCCATAGTTTGTATTTCGACGGCCCCATGGGGTGTGATTTGTGCTACCACAAATGGGCCAGACCACCGGGACTTAAGCTTTCCCGGAAACAACCGCGACCTAGAGTTGAAGAGTAGTACCGCCGCCCGGAACGAATTCACGATGCTTGTATGTGCTTGTCATGCCATCGCTTAGTTTTCTCCTTGTACGACTTTGCATTCTCATACGCCCCCGATCCGAATTCATCAAGCTCGTGTAGGCGCAACAACCTCTTCTCTCCCGGCCAAGCTCATATCGAGATTGAGCTTTTTAATTGCCCAGTATGCTTTATGCTCTAGCTCAACCGGCAGATGACACGCCTTCCCATAGACTAACCTGTAAGGAGAAGCTCCGATGGGGGTTTTATATGCAGTGCGATACGCCCATAAAGCGTCATCCAACTTCGTTGCCCAATCCTTCCTGCGAGCATTTACGCTTTTCTCTAAAATTTGCTTTACCTCCCTATTTGAGACTTCTACTCCGTCCGCATGTCCGTGGGTGGTAAGGTGTGTAGACACCTTGTGCTTTACCCCATATTTCGCCGAAGGTTCTTTAGCAAGCTGTTGCAGAAGTGGGCGCCCCCATCGCTGATCATAGCCCGTGGAGTTCCAAACCTTGCGAATATATTCTTTCGCACAAAATTCACCACCACCTTCGCATCATTGGTTGGAAGAGGGACTGCCTCTACCCATTTTGAAACATAATCAACAACAAGTAGAATGTACCTGTTACCGAAGGATGGTGGGAATGGCCCCATAAAATCGATGCCCCAAACGTCAAATATCTCTACTTCCAATATGTTCGTCAGAGGCATCTCGTGCCTCTTAGAGATGTTTCCGTTCGTTGACATCGATCACAACTTCTAGCAAATGCATGGGCATCTTTGAAGAGAGTGGGCCAATAGAAACCGGACCGTAATACCTTAGCCGCGACGATCCCCTTGAAAATGTCCCCCGTATGGGGAAGAGTGACAACTCTCCAACACTTGACCCACCTCGGTCTGTGGAATGCATCTCCGCATTAGCTGATCAGTTCCTTGCTTAAACAAGTACGGCTCATCCCATATGTAAAACCGTGAGTCATGATATAGCTTCTTTCTCTGCTGTGAAGTGGCTTCAGGTGGGTACACCCCACTCACAATCAAGTTCACAATATCAGCGTACCATGGGACTTCAGCAACAGGAATTGCAAATAGCTGCTCATCAGGGAAACACTCTCGAATTTGCACTTCCTCCACAAAATGGTTATGGTTGTCCAATCTGGAAAGGTGGTTTGCAACTTGGTTCTCCACTCCCTTCCGATATTTAATCTCAATATCAAATTCTTGCAAGGACCGAATCGACTGGGTTTAGCATCCTTCTTTTGCTGAACAAGTAGCGAATAGCTGCATGGTCTGTGTAAACAATAACATGTGTACCCACAAGATAGGACCGAAACTTATCAAATGCATAAACCACAGCTAGCAGCTCCTTCTCTGTCACAGTGTAATTCGATTGCGCAGCATCTAACATCTTGCTGGCATAGTAGATAGAATGAAAAACTTTCTCTCGTCGGCGGCTAACACGGCCCCTACGGCGTTGTCACTTGCATCACACATTAACTCGAATGGCAAGTTCCGGTCGGTGCCATAATTATTGCTGCGGCTTACCTCTTCTTTTTCAAAGGCCGTAACACATGCATCATCAAAGAGGAATTTCACATCCTTCTCAAGTAATGCACATCGGACTTGAGATCTTTGAAAAATCCTTTATGAAGCCTTGTAGAATCCTAGGAAACTAGCACACCCTTGACTTGGCGACTTTTCAATGACCTCACTTTTGCACGATCAACCTCCGACCTCTCTTTGAAACCTTGTGCCCAAGGACTATTCCTTCTCGGACCATAAAGTGATATTTTTCCCAATTCAAGACTCTTCACATCTTGCGCGGTCAAGATTACGCAAGCAAACCTCAAAGAGCTCCCGAATACCTCATCCATGAACACTTCAAGAAGTCCTCAACCATCTCGAGAAAATAGCCATCATGCACCTTTGGAAAGTCGCGGGTGCATTGCACAACCCAAATGGCATGCGTTTGAAAGCATACGTGCCATACGGGCATGTAAATGTGGTCTTCTCTATCCTCGGAGCAATAGCAATACGATTATATCCGGAATAACCATCCGGAAAACAATAAAACTCCTGCGTCAAGCATTTGATCTATGAAGGGAATGGGATAGTGATCCTTTACTTGCCTCGTTCGCCTTGCGGTAATCCATGCGGATTCTCCACCCCGTGATTGTTCTAGTAGGGATGAGCTCATTTTTGTCATTTGTCGGTTCCCTCCTTCTTGGGGACGCAATTTGGGCTTTACCGGCCGAAATGGGAAAAATAATGCCCGAATCTAACCACTTGACAACCTCCTTCATCACCGGGTTTAGTCTCCGTTGATGCGTGCGTAGGCCTATGGTCATCCTCCATAAGAATCTTGTGCATGCAGCTTTGAGCTAATTCACCGAATATCCGATATCTTCCATCCCAATGCTCTTTTGTGGGACTTCGGTACTTTGAGGCAAATATTAACCTCTTCGGTGGTCAACTCTCCGCTAATATCAACGGCAAAGTATCCTCCTCACCTAAGAATGCATATTTAAGGTGGGCGGGGCGATTTCAATTCCAACTTCGGAGGCTCTTCAATCGATGGGGTTACCCCCGTTTTCTGTCTAAGTGCTCAAACTCCCTCTCCGAATATAAATACTTGCCATATCCGGATATTTTTGCCATAGTGTCACAAAAATATCATCCCCCACCAAGGCTCTCTCCAATGGATCATGGGAAGTGATGAATGGTCTTCGGGTATCATCATTTAGAACGAGGATGGCGGACGGCTCCTCATAGATCGCGGGCATCTTCAAAACATATACATTGAAAACCTCTACTTTATCATGTACTCGCATGGTAAGGCGCAAGCCTACATCAAAAGTGCTCTCCCATTGTCCAAGAACGGACGCCCCAAAATAAATGGGACTTCTCCGGCTCAAAATCCAATATCCAAAGTCAAAATTATCAACGACCCTATTTGTACTAATACATCTTCATAATGCCTTCGTTCGTCGCCGGTGAAGAACTATAGTGGTTGGTCCGGGCACTCCCCAAACCTAGCTTCCGAAAAGATGACGAAGGCATCAGTTATACTTGCACCTAGGTCACAAAGTGCTCGAGCAACAACTTTGTGTCCCAATAGAAATCTCAATGTGAAACTTCCGGGATCCTTCAATTTTGTGGGCATTTTTAATACGAGTGAGGCAAGTTCCGGCTCTTATTTGCAACAATATCTTTGATGTACTTAGTATACTTTGGAATACGATCAACCAAGGGGACGTTCACGTTTACCTGCTTCAAATCAAGAAACTTCTTATAAGTAGCCTCTTCTTCTCCGTCTTGCCGGACGTTGAGGGAATGGAGACTTTGCAACTCTGGGTCGCTTTGATCCCGATGCTTCACAACTCTCCCTTTTTCACTCGTTTTACGTGGCAATCTTCTCCTTTTCGGCCTCTCCTCGACTGCTTTCTTTACGATCTCGCCCATTTCGCAGAGTTACAGCATTGCAAGGCTTGGGATTCACATCTGTGTCACTTGGAAGTCCTCCAAGTGGTCTAGTATTTTTAGCACCGGCTATCTGTCCCATCTATCTCTCTAAATTCCGTACAGTCAAATCACGATTCTGATTATCTGCTTCAACCTCTATCTATCATCATCTTCGCATGTCACCCATCATCATTTTTATCATCTCTTCCATACTATTTGTGGGAGCTTGAGGGCGGGTGCGGCACCGATAGTTCTTTCGATGCCTTAAAAATTTGGTTCCTCCAATTTGGGTTGTAGGAATTTCCATGGATTATTGTTTCCTTGCCCCTTGCATTACCCACAAAGTAGATGGATGCCGGGGGCACTCATCCTTGTTATGACCCTCTCCGATATCACATAAGACTATGGCTTGCTCCGCATTCATGCACCGTGGTGGTGCTTGTGCCATGGGACGGTGCGCGTCATCATCTCGTGTCGATAATGTTGTAAAATTGTCTACTTCATAGACACCGGTGCTTTCTAAGCGATCATCATCCTGCCCGATCAGAGTGCTAATAGTGTGAATAGTTCTTCATAGATCGATCAAGAGGCATGTGAGGACTTATGTTGAGCATCGAGACTCTCAATAAATGTGTGTGCCGAACTTCATTCGTCGATGGTGATGAGGGCAATCTGCGAGAAGACCTTTAAACCTCTCCCAGGCCTGATACAAATTTTCTCCTTGTTTCTGCCTGAATGACATGATCTCTCTTCGGAGGCGAGCAGTCTTTGCTGGTGGAAAGAACCTTATCAAGAATTTCGTTGCCAAGTCATCCCACGTAGTGATAGAGTTAGCGGGCTCAGCTAATAACCAGTTACTAGCATTCCCCAATAGAGAGAAGGGGAACGAGTGTGGTCGAACATATTCTTTCTTGACCACTACCGGTGGCAAAAGTATCCACAAGAAAGGTATGGATGTGACGCAGGATCCTCATGTGACATTCCGTGAATTGCCCACTAGAGTGAAGAAGTTGAATCATAGGATGCTTCAGCTCAAAGTGCCCTTCGATGGTGGGCTTGACAATGCTTGAAGTGACATCTGCCACCCGAGGCACTGCAACCTCTCTCACCTTCGCCGGTTGATGATTAGCCATGACCACAGGTACTTCTGCGACGGCCTGCGGGTTCTGCAATAAATTCAAATCTCTCCTACGCCGATTGAAAGTCCGTTCAAACTCGGATCGAATTCCTCAAGATTGTTTTGACTCGCAGATCCTTCGCATTCGAGTAAAGTACATCACTTGGATAAAATGAAGCAATAAAATTTATTATGGCAAAAATAATTGATTTCTAAGTCCCCGAATGGCGCCAAAAACTTGTTGCGTCCAAATGCACACGCAAGTGTACGTGATCGTACAAGTCATAAAGTGATTATGTAAAATCGGATGTCGAACCCACAGAGACTTATGATCAATATTTCACGAGAATAAACTATTGCTTACTATCTATGCAAGTGAAGAATAAACTATTAATTATACCATTATCTGTTTATACTTGCGCCATGTCCTCATTTCCAATCTCAATTAGGCAATACTCTTGCTCCTTCTCTGTCACAGTGTAATTCGATTGCGCAGCATCTAACATCTTGCTGGCATAGTAGATAGAATGAAAAACTTTCTCTCGTCGCTGGCCTAACACAGCCCCCACAGCGTTGTCACTTGCATCACACATTAACTCGAATGGCAAGTTCCAGTCAGGTGCCATAATTATTGGTGCAGTTACCAATCTCTTCTTTAGGCCTTCAAAGGCCGTAACACATGCATCATCAAAGAGGAATTTCACATCCTTCTCAAGTAATACGCACATCGGACTTGAGATCTTTGAAAAATCCTTTATGAAGCGCACAGTAGAATCTGCGTGCCGAGGAAACTGCGCACACCCTTGGGCGATATGGGAGGTGGCGCTTTTCAATGACCTCCACTTTTGCACGATCAACCTCCAGCCCTCTCTTTGAAACCTTGTGCCCAAGGACTATTCCTTCTCGGACCATAAAGTGACATTTTTCCCAATTCAAGACCAGGTTAGTTTCTTCACATCTTGCCAGCACTCGGTCCAGATTCTGCAAGCAAACCTCAAAAGAGCTCCCGAATACCGAAAAATCATCCATGAACACTTCGACGAAGTCCTCAACCATCTCTGAGAAAATAGCCATCATGCACCTTTGGAAAGTCGCGGGTGCATTGCACAACCCAAATGGCATGCGTTTGAAAGCATACGTGCCATACGGGCATGTAAATGTGGTCTTCTCCTGATCCTCCGGAGCAATAGCAATCTGATTATATCCAGAATAACCATCCAGAAAACAATAAAACTCCTGCCCAGCTAACCTGTCAAGCATTTGATCTATGAAGGGAATAGGATAGTGATCCTTTCTGGTTGCCTCGTTCAGCTTGCGGTAATCCATGCGATTCTCCACCCCGTGATTGTTCTAGTAGGGATGAGCTCATTTTTGTCATTTGTCACAATTGTCATCCCTCCTTTCTTGGGGACGCCTTAACTGCACCGGGCTCACCCACTTGCGTGCGAAATGGGAAAAATAATGCTGAATCTAACCACTTAATTACCTCTTTCTTGACAACCTCCTTCATCACCGAGTTTAGTCTCCGTTGATGCTGTGCGCTGGGCCTATGGTCATCCTCCATAAGAATCTTGTGCATGCACAGTGCTGGGCTAATTCCCTGAATATCCGATATCTGCCATCCCAATGCTCTTTTGTGGGACTTCAGTACTTTGAGGCAAATATTAACCTCTTCAGTGGTCAACTCTGCTGCCAATATCACTGGCAAAGTATCCTCCTCACCTAAGAATGCATATTTAAGGTGGGCGGGCAGTGGCTTCAATTCCAACTTCGGAGGCTCTTCAATCGATAACTTCGGGGTTACCCCCATTTTCCTGTCTAAGTGCTCAAACTCGCCTCTCCGAATATAAATACTTGCCATATCCAGAGTCTGTACCATTTCAAATGCCATAGTGTCACCAAAAATATCATCCCCCACCAAGGCTCTCTCCAATGGATCATGGGAAGTGATGAATGGTCTTCGGGTATCATCATTCAGAACAGTGATGGCGGACAGCTCCTCATAGATTGCAGGCATCTTCAAAGCTTGATATACATTGAAAACCTCTACTTTATCATGTACTCGCATGGTAAGCTGCCCAGCAGCTACATCAATAAGTGCTCTCCCTGTGGCCAAGAACGGACGCCCCAAAATAAATGGGACTTCCGGGTCTGGCTCAAAATCCAATATCACAAAGTCAGCAGGAATTATCAACGACCCCACTTGTACTAATACATCTTCAATAATGCCTTCGGGTCTTGCCAACGATACGTACGCACGCCGGTGAAGAACTATAGTGGTTGGTGCAGGCACTCCCAAACCTAGCTTCCGAAAGATAGACGAAGGCATCAGATTTATACTTGCACCTAGGTCACAAAGTGCTCGAGCAACAACCTGTGTCCAAATAGAAATCTCAATTGTGAAACTTCCGGGATCCTTCAATTTTGTGGGCAACTTTGTTCGAATACGAGAAGTGCACTCCTCAGTGAGTGCAACTGTGGCATACTCGGTGAAACGGCTCTTATTTGCAACAATATCTTTGATGTACTTAGTATACTTTGGAATACCCTGCAGCATATCAACCAAGGGGACGTTCACGTTTACCTGCTTAAGCAAATCAAGAAACTTCTTATAAGTAGCCTCTTCTTTCTGTCTTGCCAGACGTTGAGGGAATGGAGGCGGTGGCTTTGCAACCATGGCCTGTGGCTGCTTTGATCTCGATGCTTCAACAACTCTCCTTTTTCACTCGTTTCGTGGCAATCTTCTCCTTTTCAGCCTCTCCTCGACTAGCTTTCTTTACAGTTACTTCCTCTAGCTCTCGCCCATTTCGCAGAGTTACAGCATTGCAAGGCTTGGGATTCACATCTGTGTCACTTGGAAGTCCTCCAGGTGGTCTAGTATTTTTAGCACCAGCTATCTGTCCCATCTGTCTCTCTAAATTCCGTACAGCCAAATCACGATTCTGATTATCTGCTATCAACTTCTGCTGATCTATCATCATCTTCTGCATGTCACCCATCATCTTTTTCATCATCTCTTCCATACTATTTGTAGGAGCTTGAGGGGCGGGTGCTGACTGATAGTTCTGCTTCTGATGCCCTGAGTTGTCACTCCACCTGAAATTTGGATGGTTCCTCCAATTTGGGTTGTAGGAATTTCCATGCGATTATTGTTTCCTTGCCCCTTGCCTGCATTACCCACAAAGTAGATGGATGCGGGATTTGCAGGGCACTCATCACTGTTATGACCCTCTCCGCAGATATCACATAAGGCTATGGCTTGCTGCACTGCATGCACCTGTGGTGGTGCTTGTGCCACAGCTAACTTCCTGAGTTCGGTGCGCATGGCATCAATCTGTGCTGATAATGTTGTAAAATTGTCTACTTCATAGACACCGGTGCTTTCTAAGCGAGCTGGCTGCATCATCACCGCCCGATCAGGAGTGCTACGAGTGAACTTTGTTCAATAGTGTGAATAGTTCTTCATAGGTGAGATCGAGAGCCTGCCCTCCTGCAGCAGTGTCTAGTGAGGACTTATGTTGAGCATCGAGACTCTCAATAAATGTGTGTGCCAGAACTTCATTCGTCTGATGGTGATGAGGGCAATCTCTGAGAAGACCTTTAAACCTCTCCCAGGCCTGATATAAATTTTCTCCTTGTTTCTGCCTGAATGACATGATCTCTCTTCGGAGGCGAGCAGTCTTTGCTGGTGGAAAGAACCTTGTCAAGAATTTCGTTGCCAAGTCATCCCACGTAGTGATAGAGTTAGCGGGCTCAGCTAATAACCAGTTACTAGCATTCCCCAATAGAGAGAAGGGGAACAGTGTCAGTCGAACATATTCTTTCGTGACCCTACCAGTGGCAAAAGTATCCACAATCTGCAGAAAGGTATGGATGTGACGCTGAGGATCCTCATGTGACATTCCCGTGAATTGCCCACTAGAGTGAAGAAGTTGAATCATAGGATGCTTCAGCTCAAAGTGCCCTTCGATGGTGGGCTTGACAATGCTTGAAGTGACATCTGCCACCCGAGGCACTGCAACCTCTCTCACCTTCGCCGGTTGATGATTAGCCATGACCACAGGTACTTCACTGCGGGTTACACGCAATAAATTCAAATCTCTCTACGCCGATTGAAAGTCCGTTCGGGCTCGGGATCGAATTCCTCAAGATTGTTTTGACTCGCGGTCCTTCGCATTCGAGTAAAGTACACGAAATCGGGGAAAAAGCTAAGATCAAGACGTTAACACTTGGATAAAATGAAGCAATAAAATTTATTATGGCAAAAATAATTGATTTCTAAGTCCCCGGCAATGGCGCCAAAAACTTGTTGCGTCCAAATGCACACGCAAGTGTACGTGATCGTACAAGTAATAAAGTGATTATGTAAAATCGGATGTCGAACCCACAGAGACTTATGATCAATATTTCACGAGAATAAACTATTGCTTACTATCTATGCAAGTGAAGAATAAAAGTGTTGGTTCTTCTATAACTAAATGCTGTAATGTAATTAACTACTAGTGTAAAACAGAACTTGTGCTTAGAACGTGAGGAAGAATAGCTTTTATCAAGATTTTAGAAGTATTCCAGGGTCGTGGTTGGTTCACCAATCCTATTGAGTCCATCAAGTATCTCAACTTAGCAACTTTGTTCACAATGGCTAATTAACCGGATCATTAATCTCGTAGGATTCTTCCGAACCTCTACTCGCCGATTCAAGATAAATCGCCTCCTATATTCCTATGGTATTGACCTATCAAGAATGCAATAAGGGCACGGTACATCATTGATTGCGGTAACTAAGTATATTCCTATCCTAGTCACAAATCCTTGCCCAACTCTAGGGATATTCAGATCACAATCTCATTACTTCTTCTCCAAAAGAACAACGTCTTTCCCAAGCACGTATGTCAATGAGTAGATAGTACTCAACCATTAACGCGACAATCAAGAGATTAAACACAGAAGCAATGAAGCAATTGCATATGAGCAAGCTGCTAAGATTGAAACACTTGTCAAACATCAATATTCATGGCTACACCACAACCCCAGAATTTAAGTGTTTAGTTACACATGATTCGATAAGCGAAAGAAGAATTCATCATTACTTAGGGTTTTGATGTAAAGAAAAATAATAGAAGAGGAATAAAACCTAGAAAGAGTTTCACACTTCTCAAAAAGTCGTCCAAGCCGCCCCTCTAATGTTCAAAACGGCTATTTATATGCTAGGGTAAATATAAGATAAGTGGGCCCAATCCCGATCTAAATAGGACAACTGACGCCGCCTGTGCTTTGGTCATGCGTCGCATGGCCATCGCATGACTGTGTCTGCATCCGCTTGTACTCCGCACAGCCAAAGCATAACATGTATGTCGAGAATCGAAAGGGTATCTTGTGCGCTGGATGTGCGGCGCATGGCCAGCGCATGAGACCCTTCAGTGGTCAGATTTTGCCTTCAAGTGTTGGAACTTCCTTCGCAACATTCAATCGTCGTATATAGCCTCGGAATCACTCAAACTGCCCGGAATACCCTTCGTTGGTCCTTGTTGTACCTATTCATATAAACATACCAACATAAGCTTATATACAACAATTCACGTTCAAAAGTGCGATGAAAGTGATAAATGACACTAAATCTAGATAAAATATCACGTGTAAATGACACTAAATCTAGATTATTTCCCATTTCCTATGTGCTCTATGGCACGATCTAAGAGGTGAAAGAAAAGTAACCACCCTAAATGCCCCGTAGCCTCCTGTTTATAAATATGGCCGGCTTCGCGCCATAAACGGGACTATCTTGGACACGACTTTGCTGGAACAACCCCTAGGACGAATCGTTGCGATACCAATTTGTCACACCCTCCGATAGGGTGTGATGGGCACCCGACCCTTACCTAGATAGTCATATCGGGTCCAGATGAGCGAACCCGCTGGCACGATCATAAATACATCATGAAAGGTTTTCGGAAACCAAATATGCTTTCCATACTTTTTCAAATCAAAAGAAGTCTACCATCGTATAAAATCTGTAAAGTAATGCATAACAATACATCGGCTTATAGAGGCTCTTACAAACTGACATACTATACACATGACTCTGTCTGCAAAGTCTCTAACATGGAACATAATACCATAACATAATACGGCGACTCGGCGGCCTCCGGAGAAAATGGAGCTCGCCAATCCCGCTGGAACATCTTCTACTAATATCCTCGGCTAAATACAGGTGTACACACGCGGCATGAAACGCGACCCCAGAAGAAAAGAGGGTCGATGGGAATATATACTTGAGTATGTAAAGCATGAAATACGATAAAGCGGGATCATGCGAAGTAAAGAGTATAGAAAATCATAAAACTTGCCTTTGAAAACATATCTCATGTATGTTAATGTCATAAAATCATCATATAAACATATAGCGTGTCCGGCCCTCTAGTGAGGGACTCGGTAAGTAAAATCATCATATGCATGAACATGTAACGTGCCCCGCCCTCTAGCGAGGGACGCGGTAAGGAAATCATCATATGTCATCTCGGCCACCTCCCCCACATCATCATATCATATAACGTGCCCCGCCCTCTAATGAGGGACGCGGTCGTGCGTGCCCGTCCCTCTAGTGAGGGACGCGGTGAATAATGCAATAGAGTTGCACGAATACATGCCCTGGCCCGGGACGCAGTGAAGGACATAATGAGGCTGGCACGAGCAGAGTAGTGAGAAACCATAAGCACATAAATCATTTTCAGAGACTCAATGAAGTAATCTAAACGAATCGTCATTTGAAAATCGGAACATTAGTCTTATCAAAAATCTTTCGGACGTCACTCGGAAAAACATATCAAACATCATAAACATATCAAAGAACCATAGGGATCATAGCCATACGTCAAACAAATCCGAGCCCGCCTCAGAAAGTTACGGACATTACTCACTTAAGGACTTTCTACAATCATATCGAAGCAATCCGAGCCCCTTACACTGAAAGTTACGGTCGTTCGTAGTTACGGAATCATTTAAAAACAAAACTCTTTTGAAAACAAGCTTTTATGCAACTTTTGAAATTTAGTCATACAAAAACATAAGAACCATAACTTGACTGCATTAAGAATACGAATATCAAGAAACAAATAAGAACCATAGACATGCTCGGATCGCAAGAATAGAGTTACCTCGAGACTCGTGTCATAACTTACTTTTAACTAAGACATGCCAAAGAAAGAAAGGTTGAGCTTTACATACCTTAGCCGCTTCCTAAGCTAATCCAAACTTAAGTCTCGACTTCTCACGATCTACAATAATGTCATTAGGTATCAACCATTAGCCATAAGCACTTAAGAATCCAATTCCAAATTAACACTTTGTCTACGGAAATTTTGGCAGCATTTCCCCTATAACTTCAACATCCCCGAGAATTCAACTCGGCCAAATCAAGAACAACCATAACAACAATCATGCTACCAACATCAATAATAGATTCAAAATGCATTCTAGCATTAGCAAGTCTTTTCTACATAACCCATCAACATTCCATTTATCTTCCATTCAACTACATACATTCAAACTAACATCAATGATCATAAGTTCAAATTCTAACCCGAGACCACTCAAACAAGATTCAAGAACACTTCAAATAATCCGCACAATATTCAAGACAACCCAAACCATAGGCCATTCCACATGAAATCTTCCAACTATATTAAGAACATGAATGACACATTTTCTTCTTCCGAATTCATAAACTATATCAACAATTCCATACGTTAGCAACATCATTTTCATAAAAACAAGAAACTATCTTTACTTCGCATTAGTTTCCAAAACAGCCCATACGATTTACAACTCCATTTGAATCATTAAGCCTTCATTTCTCATCATACAATCCACAACGACGTCAACTAGAATACTAAATAACATTAGTTCGTTTTTCCTACACCATACACACCTACACGGTCAACTTCCACAAACATAACTTCGTAGTTTCATTCATTTCTACATAGCAAAACATGCACAAACACCTATAAAACATGTAGAGAAGATCAAAGCTCACCTCCTTCCCTTAACTTTTCCACTCGGCTATGGTGTACTTCACAAGAATGAACGCTTTGCTCGCTCCAACAACTACTCCACATTAACGAGGACCTTCCAATTAGTAGAGGGACAAGGAGAAAATAATTTTTTTTCTTTCAGTTTCCATGACCAAGTTCGGCCAGCCCATGGCCGAACTCCCTCTCTCTCTCTTTCTCCATCTTTCTTGAATTTTCTAAAGTTGAAAATGATAAGTTGTGTCTTGTGTTATCACCACTCATATATATATATATATATATATATATAAATAGATGCACATGGCCGGTCATGTGCAATCTCTTTCCTTTTTTTTTTCTCCAATTTTCTAGAATTTTCTTTAAGCCATAAAAGATGAATTGTTGCCTTGCATAGTCATCTTTGTCTATGTATATATTTAACCCTTACAAATATAAGATGGACACATACACCCCTTCCATGGCTTGAAGCAATTGGCCATCCATGGGTGGGTCCCACGGCCACTTGACTTTTCCAAGAAGTCATGCATAATGAAAATTTTCAAATTCCAAGCTTGCCCTTAATATTCCATGCCAATAATACTTATGTACGACTTGTCCCAAAATTGTCCCAACGTACAAATTACGGGATATAACACCTTTCTTTCTAAAGGCATGATTCTTTTGCTATAAACCTTTGTACCATATCCATAATATCCTTGCCTCCACAAATGCTAGAAGCCTATGAATCTCATGATCCTTATGATATTATTGAGCTTATTCATGATCTTGAGACTATTCTTTGTGATTTATCTCACCTCATAATACTTGTTCTTTCGAGGTGAGATATAGCGATGACGATTCTATTTCTAATGCTATCTAAGATCATGATTCTCGAGACTCCCATGACATCGTCGACTTCACCTTAAGACAGTTGATCTTCTAAGGAAGGATATAGTGATAATGATAATGGTATTGATTATGTTGATTTCAGTTATGTATTTTTATGTATATGTATGTATGTATGTATGCATTACATCCCACTGATCAGTTGGGCATAACATCGAGTCCCGCAAGGGCCGAGTACGGATAACATCAATGTTATATCCCGTATTTTGTGCATTGGGACAATCTGGTTTAATTATGATAAGTTAGGGTCCAAACCCTTCCGGGATGCAAAGTCGGGATTTTTTACCTTCGATTTTATTTTGAGACATAAGTTGTTCATGAATTTGTTTGCATGGGACACTTAGGAAAATTTGGGACCAAAAGTGATATAATTGGAAGTTGAAAATCATGCAATATTTGGCCTTGTAGCCGTGTGGCTTGTTGGATGGTCCCACACATTTTGTGTCCAATTTTAATTGCTCCAACACATATGTGTGGGCCATAGACACATGTGTGAATCATGTGGGAGCTTAAAAGATGACTTCTAAGTCATCTTTCTTCATTTACACTTAGAAAAAAGAAGAGGAGCTTGGATGAACTTCAAGGAGGCTCTCGGCCAAACCCTTGGAAAATCAACTTCAAATTGAGCCATCCCAAAATTATTTTGTTGATGCAAATCCACTAATTGGAGGTCCCTAAGTAGCGTGGAAGTGTTGTTCGGGTCATCCAACCATTCGTTGTGCAGATCGCAAACCCTAGCCTATTTGTGAAGTTGAAGAAGAAAGGTAAGATTTGATCTTGTTTTATGTGTTATAAAGGTTGTATGCATGTTGTAGTATGCTAAAATGGATGAAAATCATGAAATATGGCATGTTGGAGTGAAGGTGGTGTGTGTAGCATATAGCGTGTGAGGTGTGTGTGTGTGTGTGTTGTGTTTAAGTGATGAATTAAGTTCTATGTAGTATGTTAATTGCTGTAGTGTGAAGAAATGGGTGAGAATTATCAAAATGTGCATGTTGTAAGTTGGCCAAAAATGGGTCATGTTATACGACAAAGAACGCATTAATGTCGCTTAGTGTTTTAGTGGTTGTCGTAATGAATTCTATGTTGGAAATGAGCATTTAATGATTCAAGATTGATGTTGTAAATGTATGGGCTGAATTGAAGGTTATTATGCGTTTGACGTAATTTGTATATTGATGAGAATAACATTGTTAGAATGTGAATTGTGGATGCAAATCATGATTTGGAAATGAGGAATGTGTTAAAGTGAGGTTCTCGGGTTTGGGGACTGATTTCGGGTGGCTTGGAGAAATTGTTGGATTGTTGGAAATGTTATATGAATTGCTTAGAATGTCCTTGAATATTGTTGATATGGATTCGGACGAGTATTTGAATGTGTAAGCATTTATGTTGACTTGAAGGTGAGCCGTTGAATTGAATATAGTGAATGTTGTTGGATTATGTAGAAAGAGAATGTAATGCTAGAATGAGTTTCGAATTGATTATTGATGTTGCTAGGTTGGTTGTTGTTGTTGTTGTTGTTGTTGATTTAGCCGAGTTAAATTCTCGGGGTTGGCCTATTTACAGGGGAAATGCTTTGATTATTGTTAATTTCCGTAGAATTGTGTGTTAATTCGGAAATGAACTTCTAAACGCATATAGTAACGTTGATGTTTATTGGTGTTATGTAGACTTTGGGCGGCCCGAGACATAGGTTTGATTTGGACTAACTTGAGTTTGCACTAGCGTTGAGGGCATTCGAGGTATGTAAAGCTTACCTTCCTTCTTTTGGCATGTCTTATGTATGGCTAAGTTATGATACGTTATGAGCTTCGGGGGGTAATTCTATTCTTAAAAATCCGAGCACGTTTGTGAGTCATATTTGCTTTTCATGTTAGCACCCTTATGTGGACAAGTTATGGTTTATGTGTCTTCGTATGATTGAATTTCAAAAGCCTTATAAGGAACTTTGCTACTAAAAGAGGTCCCGAACTTCAAACGCCCGTAACTTCCGCATACGAGCTCGGATCGCCCCGAAACCTAATAGGTAACTTCATAAGGCATAACATTCCCCCAACTCTCGTAGTCGGGCTCGGATGGGATAGGCGCCCGTCCGTTGGCCCCACGACTTTCTTTATGTACTTTGACGATTTCTTTGAAAGAATATGATATGACTATTATTCCGATTTCAAGTACGATCAGGTTACTTATCTTTCGAGTTTGTAATAATGATTTTATAGCGTATAATGACTATGATTTTCATAGGCGGGCCCGGATTGGGTTGACGCTCGTCCGTGGATCCCGCGACTTTTCTATGTTTGGTCCTAACGACCTATTTTTTTTTAAAGAACTTAATATGACTATGATTCCGACCCCCGAGTATGAGACTTATTTATTTGTTTGTCAAGTTGAAATGAGGATTTATATGCTTATGATTCTGATGCGTAACTATGGTTTCTGAAGTTCGGTTTGATACGTCTCCGAGTGAGATTCGGAAGAAATTCTAATTTGATCATTATCTTGGTTTGTAAGTAATAGTTCGCTTTGACCATGCTGTTGGCTTTTTGTAAGTGTTTTGCATTGCATGTGACTTCCCACGATTCTGCTCGTGCATTGTGTTTTGCATCTTTCGCCGAGTCCCGGGCCGGTAAGTTATCGTGCGCACTATTTCGAAGTATGAGGTGATTCTGAAGTATGGTGTGTTTTTTGAGGTATGATGTGATATTGACCGCTGGACTTTTGACCGCGGTATGTGATATGTGATATTGCTCGCTGGACATTTGACCGCGGGCTGCGACATTGACCGCTGGACATTTGACCGCGGAATGTCGGGTTTCGGAGACATGAAATCTTCTGGAGTATGATGTGTTATGGCGCCCGAGACAGGAGGGGCGACCATGTTCTGTCCGCCGGGTCCCATTAGGGACCGTATGTGTTATGTGATATGGTATGCGATGATTTGATGATATGATAATCTGATATGATGTGATATACGATGATATGATGTGATATATGAATATTATACGATATATGGATCGGGCCGTGCGTTCCTCGGCATTATTATATTATTTATGGATCGGGCCGTACGTTCCTCGGCATTCGGTTAACGTCAGTTTATGTGATATGTTCTATTTCTAGTATATGTGAGACAGGAATGTTTTTCAAAATAAAGCTAAGCATTTTGGGCATTCTGATGGTTATATCTGTCTTCAACACTGCTTATGTATGATTTGTATTTCGAATTTAAGTACTTTGGTAGTTGTGTTATTATGCTCACGTTCTGTACACCTTACTTCGACTATGACTTCGTCTCTGCATCCTATGCTTTGCATACTCAGTACATATTCCGTACTGACCCCCTTTCTTCGGGGGCTGCGTTTCATGCCCGCAGGTACAGACGCACAGTTCGGTGATCCCCCAGTTTAGGACACCCCTTTCTGCTATTTGGAGTGCTCCCCTTGTTCCGGAGCCTACATTTTGGTATACACTCGTTCGTTGCATTTGTATATATAATTTGTGTATTCAGGGGTACGGCGGGGCCCTGTCCCGTCATATGATTCTGTTGTTCTGTATTAGAGGTCTGTAGGCATAGATGTGGGTTATGTATAGTTTGTTCGGATGTGTTGTGTGAGTTGTGTTTGGGCGGCCCATCCGCCATGGCAGCCTCATCGGCTAGCATCTGTATATTTTGGGACGTCGCACTTTTGATAGCCTTGACGGCTTCCGTGATGTATATATTTGTTCAGATGCGACAGTTTGATACGATGTCCGATTTTGGATTTGTATGTGCCATTTGTGCTTGTGACAATTGAGATAGCGTCTGATATGTGACATTTGCATTCGTATAGATCATCTGTGTGCGATTCTGTTTGGTAAGTGTGTTTGGGTGCCCAGCTCGGGCACTAGTCACGGCCTACGGGGTTGGGTCGTGACAGAAGTGGTATCAGAGCAGTTCGTCCTCTGAATGTCTACAGACCGTGTCTAGTAGAGTCTTGTTTATCGGTGTGTTGTGCACCACGTCTATAAACGGAGGCTACGGGGCATTTAGGATGTTATCTTTCCTTCGATCTTAGATCGTGCGATAGAGTTTGTGTTATCGGGATGACTCTTTTCGACGAAGTGTTATGTTTTCGAGCGATGCCTCAGGGAAGGCGACGGTTGCCCAAAGGGCAAGTCTACGGCGGCGAGCGAGACCAGCCGGGCCGGATGGCTACTAGGTCTGTGCCCGGCAGGCGGGAGATTGAGCCTCCGACGGCTGGTTACGCTACCTGCCCGATGTCGGAGGATTTGGAGCGACCACGGTGCCGGGACGAGGGTGGCTCCACCGCCGGCCCCCAGGTTCGACGCACTGCACCTCCGGCTCCCCGGCCGGGGGCGTAGGATGGGACCTGCGAGAGGCAGTCTAGTTATTGACTCGATTGGTAGCGGGGCAGGTTCACCGACAGGGAGTAGGGGATGATCGCGTTGACATGCGCGATAGTCAGAGGGCCCGTGACTTTCTGCTTTGTGGCCCACCAGAGTTTTTTGGGTCAAAGCCCGCAGAGGACCCTCAGGAGTTCATCCGGCAGATGCAGCGTACACTGCGATTGATCAGTGCTTCCGAGACAGAGTCGGATGAGATGGCATCCTATCGGTTGCACGATGTAGCGGCTAATTGGTATGAGTCTTGGATGCTGTCTAGAGGCGAGGGTGCCCCCCCCCCCCAGCCGTATGGAGCGAGTTTACAGAGGCCTTCCTGGCCTATTTTCTACCTCCGGAGATGAGGCGGGCCAGGGTAGACAGATTCCTGCTGTTGAAGCAGAGGGGCAGGAGCGTCCGGGAATATAGCCTGGAGTTTGATTCACTGGCCAGATATGCGCCTGCTTATGTCGCTGATATGACTGACCGGATGCACCGGTATGTGATAGGGCTGGATGACTACTTGATTGATAGTTGTACGGTGATGGCGGCCCAGACAGGGATGGATATCGCCCGTATACAGGCACACGCCCAGGGTATGGAGGACCGACACCGGGGGCGTCAGCCCGACAGGGATTATGACCGGGGCCAGCCCAAGAGGGCCAGATCCGCAGCATATTCTGGGGAGTCTCGAGGCAGGCAGCCTCGGCGGCGGCGAGCGAGATATCCTCCCCAGTCGGCACAGAGCACACCCCCACAGTTCCCCGATGGGAGACTAGAGGATGCGGGGTATTCAGGAGTAAGCCAGAGCTCTAGGGCTTCGGGCCCACAGAGGGACAGAGGTTCCAGCCAGTTGAGGCCACCCCTACCCCGATGTCCTCATTGTAGGAGATGCCACCCGGGGGAGGAGTGTTATCGTGCCACGGGCGCTTGCTTTACCTGTGGCCAGCAGGGCCACTTTATGAGGGATTGTCCACTCAGGGGCAGTGCAGGGGGAGCAGCTCAGCCTACCGGGTCAGTTGCCGGTTCGTCTTCCCCTTCTGTATCTATGCGCCCGATGGGGCGGGGCATACCGACCCCAGCAGGCCGTGGCAGAGGCCGTGGCGGAGCCCCCAGTTCTGGCGGTCCATCGAACCGCCTATATGCGTTGACCCGTAGACAGGATCAGGAGGCGCTACCAGACGCGGATACAGGTAATCTAGACTTCTTTATTGATTATGCTGATTGATGTATGAACTGTATGTGATAACTGTGAGAGAAACTCCCCCGAACTTTTGTAAGACCCATAAGGTTAGTTTAACATTCGAGGATGAATGTTCTAAAGAGGGGGAGGATGTTATATCCCGTATTTTGTGCATTGGGACAATCCGATTTAATTATGATAAGTTAGGGTCCAAACCCTTTCGGGATGCAAAGTCGGGATTTTTGACCTTCGATTTTATTTTGAGACATAAGTTGTTCATGAATTTGTTTGCATGGGACACTTAGGAAAATTTGGGACCAAAAGTGATATAATTGGAAGTTGAAAATCATGCAATATTTGGCCTTGTAGCCGTGTGGCTTGTTGGATGGTCCCACACATTTTGTGTCTAATTTTAATTGCTCCAACACATATGTGTGGGCCATAGACTCATGTGTGAATCATGTGGGAGCTTAAAAGATGACTTCTAAGTCATCTTTCTTCATTTACACTTAGAAAAAAGAAGAGGAGCTTGGATGAACTTCAAGGAGGCTCTCGGCCAAACCCTTGGAAAATCAACTTCAAATTGAGCCATCCCAAAATTATTTTGTTGATGCAAATCCACTAATTGGAGGTCCCTAAGTAGCGTGGAAGTGTTGTTCGGGTCATCCAACCATTCGTTGTGCAGATCGCAAACCCTAGCCTATTTGTGAAGTTGAAGAAGAAAGGTAAGATTTGATCTTGTTTTATGTGTTATAAAGGTTGTATGCATGTTGTAGTATGCTAAAATGGATGAAAATCATGAAATATGGCATATTGGAGTAAAGGTGGTGTGTGTAGCATATAGCCGTGTGAGGTGTGTGTGTGTTGTGTTGTGTTTAAGTGATGAATTAAGTTCTATGTAGTATGTTAATTGCTGTAGTGTGAAGAAATGGGTGAGAATTATCAAAATGTGCATGTTGGTAAGTTGGCCGAAAATGGGTCATGTTATATGACAAAGAACGCATTAATGTCGCTTAGTGTTTTAGTGGTTGTCGTAATGAATTCTATGTTGGAAATGAGCTTTTAATGATTCAAGATTGATGTTGTAAATGTATGGGCTGAATTGAAGGTTATTATGCGTTTGACGTAATTTGTATATTGATGAGAATAGCATTGTTAGAATGTGAATTGTGGATGCAAATCATGATTTGGAAATGAGGAATGTGTTAAAGTGAGGTTCTCGGGTTTGAGGACTGATTTCGGGTGGCTTGGAGAAATTTTTGGATTGTTGGAAATGTTATATGAATTGCTTAGAATGTCCTTGAATGTTGTTGATATGGATTCGGACGAGTATTTGAATGTGTAAGCATTTATGTTGACTTGAAGGTGAGCCGTTGAATTGAATATAGTGAATGTTGTTGGATTATGTAGAAAGAGTACGTAATGCTAGAATGTGTTTCGAATTGATTATTGATGTTGCTAGGTTGGTTGTTGTTATTGTTGTTGTTGATTTGGCCGAGTTAAATTCTCGGGGTTGGCCTATTTACAGGGGAAATGGTGCCCAAATTTTCGTAGAATTGTGTGTTAATTCGGAAATGAACTTCTAAACGCATATAGTAAAGTTGATGTTTATTGGTGTTATGTAGACTTTGGGCAGCCCGAGACATAGGTTTGATTTGGACTAACTTGAGTTTGCACTAGCGTTGAGGGCATTCGAGGTATGTAAAGCTTACTTTCCTTCTTTTGGCATGTCTTAGGTATGGCTAAGTTATGATACGTTATGAGCTTCGGGGGTAATTCTATTCTTAAAAATCCGAGCACGTTTGTGAGTCATATTTGCTTTTGATGTTGGCACCCTTATGTGGACAAGTTATGGTTTATGTGTCTTTGTATGATTGAATTTCAAAAGCCTTATAAGGAACTTTGCTACTAAAAGAGGTCCCGAACTTCAAACGCCCGTAACTTCCGCATACGAGCTCGGATCGCCCCGAAACCTAATAGGTAACTTCATAAGGCATAACATTCCCCCAACTCTCGTAGTCGGGCTCGGATGGGATAGGCGCCCGTCCGTTGGCCCCACGACTTTCTTTATGTACTTTGACGATTTCTTTGAAAGAATATGATATGACTATTATTCCGATTTCAAGTACGATCAGGTTACTTATCTTTCGAGTTTGTAATAATGATTTTATAGCGTATAATGACTATGATTTTCATAGGCGGGCCCGGATTGCGTTGACGCTCGTCCATGGGTCCCGCGACTTTTCTATGTTTGGTCCTAACGACCTATTTTTTTTTAAAGAACTTAATATGACTATGATTCTGACCCCCGAGTATGAGACTTATTTATTTGTTTGTCAAGTTGAAATGAGGAGTTATATGCTTATGATTCCGATGCGTAACTATGGTTTCTGAAGTTCGGTTTGATACGTCTCCGAGTGAGATTCGTAAGAAATTCTGATTTTGATCATTATCTTGGTTTGTAAGTAATAGTTCGCTTTGACCATGCTGTTGGCTTTTTGTAAGTGTTTTGCATTGCATGTGACTTCCCACGATTCTGCTCGTGCATTGTGTTTTGCATCTTTCGCTAAGTCCCGGGCCGGTAAGTTATCGTGCGCACTATTTCGAAGTATGAGGTGATTCCGAAGTATGGTGTGTTTTCCGAGGTATGATGTGATATTGACCGCTGGACTATTGACCGCGATATGTGATATGTGATATTGCTCGCTGGACATTTGACCGCGGGCTGCGACATTGACCGCTGGACATTTGACCGCGGAATGTCGGGTTTCGGAGACATGAAATCTTTTGGAGTATGATGTGTTATGGCGCCCGAGACAGGAGGGGCGACCATGTTCTGTCCGCCGGGTCCCATTAGGGACCGTATGTGTTATGTGATATGGTATGCGATGATTTGATGATAGGATAATCTGATATGATGTGATATACGATGATATGATGTGATATATGAATATTATACGATATATGGATCGGGCCGTGCGTTCCTCGGTATTATTATATTATTTATGGATCGGGCCGTTCGTTCCTTGGCATTCGGTTAACATCAGTTTATGTGATATGTTCTATTTCCCGTATATGTGAGACAGGAATGTTTTTCAAAATAAAGCTAAGCATTTTGGGCATTCTGATGGTTATATATGTCTTCAACACTGCTTATGTATGATTTGTATTTCGGATTTAAGTACTTTGGTAGTTGTGTTATTATGCTCACGTTACGTACACCTTACTTCGACTATGACTTCGTCTGCGCATCCTATGCTTTGCATACTCGGTACATATTCATCGACCCCTTTCTTCGTTGCGTTTCATGCCCGCGGTACGGACGCACGATTCGGTGATCCCCCGAGTTTAGGACACCCCTTCTGTTATTTGGAGTGCTCCCCTTGTTCCGGAGCCTACATTTTGGTATACACTCGTTCGTTGCATTTGTATATGTATTTGTGTATTCAGGGGTACGGCGGGGCCCTGTCCCGTCATATGATTCTGTTGTTCTGTATTAGAGGTCTGTAGACATAGATGTGGGTTATGTATAGTTTGTTCGGATGTGTTGTGTGAGTTGTGTTTGGGCGGCCCATCCGCCATGGCACCTCGTCGGCTAGCATCTGTATATTTTGGAACGTCGCACTTTTGATAGCCTTGACGGTTTCCGTGATGTATATATTTGTTCAGATGCGACAGTTTGATACGATGTCCGATTTTGGATTTGTATGTGCTATTTGTGCTTGTGACAGTTGAGATAGCGTCTGATATGTGACAGTTGCATTCGTATAGATCATCTGTGTGCGATTCTGTTTGATATTCGAAGATTGATCCACCAGCTGAAGATCAGGGCGGAGGATATTACGAAGACAGCCTTTTAGACGTGATATGGCCACTATGAGTTTCTAGTGATGTCTTTTGGGCTTACCAATGCCCCGGCTACATTTATGACTTTGATGAATGGCATCTTTAGGCCATTCCTTTATTCCTTCGTGATTGTGTTTATTGATGATATCTTGGTGTATTCCAAGAGTAGAGAGGAGCATGAGAGCCATCTTCATTCTGTTCTTGGGTTATTGAAGAAGCATAGCTTGTTCGCTATATTTTCTAAGTGTGAGTTTTGGTTGGAATCTCTGGCATTCTTGGGCCATGTTGTGTCTAAAGATGGGATTAGGGTTGACCCACAGAAGATTGAAGTTGTGAGGGGTTGGGCGAGGCCAACTACTGTCACCGAGGTTCTAATTTTGTAGGTTTGGCCAGCTATTACCGTCACTTTGTAAAGGGTTTTACAGCTATTGCTTCATCTTTGACTGGATTAACCCAGAAGAGTGTTCCCTTTCAGTGGTCCAATGATTATGAGTAGAGCTTTTAAAAGCTCAAGCTTCTTTTGACTTCAGCCCCGATCTTAGCATTACCTGTGGAGGGTAAGGATTTCACGATCTATTATGATGCCTCTTATATGGGTTTGGGTGTTGTGTTGATACAGAAGGGTAAAGTGATAGCCTATGCTTCCCGTCAGTTGAAGGTTCATGAAAAGAATTACCCTACCCATGATTTGAAGTTCTTGGCGGTGGTCTTCGCTTTGAATATTTGGAGGCATTATTTGTACCGTGTCGATTGTGAGGTTTTCAACGCGATCACCGTAGTCTTCAGCATGTGTTTACCTAGAAAGATCTTAATTCCAGGCAGCGCCGATGGACGGAACTCCTAAAGGACTATGACATCTCTATTCTTTATCATCCCGGGAAGGCCAATGTTGTGGCTAATGCCTTGATTCCTAAGGCAGTGAATATGGGGAGTTTAGCTCGTTTGATTGTCTCTTGAGTGTCCGTTGGCCATGAACGTTCAGACTCTAGCCAACAGTTTTGTTCGCCTTGAAATATTATCCCCAAGCAGGATATTATCTTGTGTAGAGGCGAGATCGTTCTTATTGGACCGGATGAGGACTCGTCAGTTTAAGGATGCTCAGTTGAGCAAGATTCGAGATAGAATTTTGAGGGGTGAGGCCAAGGAGGCTGTGATTGATCTGAGGGCTTTTTGAGGATTAAAGGATGCGTGTGCGTTCCTCATGTTGGTGATTTGATTCAGTTGATCTTGTCTGAGGCTCATAGCTCTTGCTATTCCATTTACCCGGGAGCGACTAGGATGTACCGTGATTTGAGACAACACTATTGATGGCGTCAGATAAAGAGCGATATAGTTGATTTCATGGCTAAGTATGGGAATTGTCAGCAGGTAAAGTATGATTATCAGCGACCCAGTGGTGTGCTTCAGAGGATGCCTATTCCCGAGTGGAAGTGGGAGAGGATTACCATGGATTTTGTTGTGGGTCTTTCGAAGACCCTAGGCATGTTTGCCTCTATTTGGGTGATAGTTGATCGGTTGACTAAGTTCGCTCACTTTGTTCCAGTTCAGCTTTCCTATACCGCAGAGAAGTTAGCCAAGTTGTACATTCGGGATATTATGAGATTGCATGGGGTTCCTATTTCGGTCATATTTTATCGGGGTACTATCTTCACTTCCTGATTCTGGAGGGCATTTCATGAGGAGTTAGGTACCTGATTGGATTTCAGTATAGCTTTTCATCCCCAGATCGATGGCCAATCCGAGCGGACCATTCAGGTGCTCGAGGACATGTTGAGAGCGTGTGTTATTAATTTTGGTGGTCATTGGGATCAGCACTTACCATTGGTAAAGTTTGTGCACAATAACAGTTATCATTATAATATTGGCATGGCGCTTTTTGATGCTTTATATGGTAGGAGGTGTAGATCTCCTATTGGCTGGTTTGATGGATTCGAGGCTCGACCTTGGAGTACGGATCTGTTGAGAGAGTCCCTTGATAGAGTGAGAGTTATTCAGGCCAAGCTTTTGGCAGCTTAGAGTCGACAAAAGATGTATGCGGACCAGAAGGTCCTAGATTTAGAGTTTGCTGTTGGTGACCAAGTTCTATTGAAAGTTTCACCCATGAAGGGTGTTATAAGGTTCTGCAAGAGGGGCAAGTTGAGCCCCAGGTATATTGGTCTATTTGAGATTGCTGACCGTGTGGGTGATGAAGCTTATTAGTTGGCATTGCCGCTATGCTTGGCGGGAGTTCATCCGATTTTTAATTTTTCGATGCTGAACAAGTACCATGCTGACGGTTCATACATTGTTCGTTGGGATTCAATATTACTTGCTGAGAATTTGACCTATAAGGAGGAGCCTATTGCGATTTTGGATAGGCAGGTTCGGTGAGCGAAGGAGATTGCTTCTGTGAAGGTGCAATGGAAGCATCGTCTTGTTGAGGAGGGTACGTGGGAGACTGGTCTGACATGTGTAGCCGATATCCCCAGTTGTTCACTGATTCAGGTATTTCCCCATTCTTTTCCTTTCGTCGCTCGAGGACGAGCGATGGTTTAATTGGTATCTGATATAATGACCCGTTATAGTCTTTTCAGTATTTTCGCTTCTTTTCAGGCTTGATTAGCTCACTTTTGGCCTGAGGGGACCGTTGACACGCTTCCCGAGATGTCTAGACTTGATTTGGGCAACTTTTTGTGAAATTTGAGCTTTAAGCGAAAAAGAGTTGACTCATAGTTGACTTTTGGGTAAACGGACTTTTTTCGAAAATCCGTCGATTTCGAGAGGTCCAGATGGTCATTTATAACTTGTGTGCATATTTGGTTCAGTTCCCAATGCACTCAGGTGCATTTTGAGACATGGGTTGGCAAATTGGAATTAAGGTATCGAGAGTTGACTCGGTCAACGAGACCTCCGTTGGGAATTCCGAGGCCACGAGTGCGTTCGTATAGTGTTTTTTTGTGTGTCTATGTATGTGGTATGTGAGCAGATGGCCTTAGGATTTAGTCGAAAAATCGGATTAAAGTGTGAAACTTAATAAGTTTCTGGTGTCTGGTGCCCGCTTTGGCGGCACCAGCACCGCGACAGCGATACTGTAACATCCCGTAAATCCGAGTTAGGTGTGAATGTGAAATAATTGGGGTTTAGATGTCATTTTAACCTTTTGGATCCCTTTGGGATGGATAATGGTGTTAAGTAATCTTTTCGGGGTCAAATGAGATAAGGAAGTTCCTTACAAATCTTTAAATTCGTCAAGTTTGAGACAGTTTTCAATTATGTCCAATTTTCGGGTATTTGCGTTTGACATTTGGAAAAACTCAAAAGATGTACGTTATAGGGAATTAAAATACCTTTTCAAAATTATATTATGCACCCCAAAGAGACATGTGAGTAAAAATTTATGGATGTTTTACAGAATATGTGTAAAATAGAAATCTCGATTCTTGTAGGATTAGGTTTTAAAGCTCAAGCCTTTATGATAACCTATAAATACAACCCAAAAATGTTTAAGTAGAGGGTTTTTCCACCAGAGCCATATATCATCTCCCTAAGGTGAGTTTTTACTCAAATCCCTAAGCCAATTACATTAACTTAACACTAGGTTAACACCGAATCATTATAGGAAATCGCTAGATGGTGGAAACTTCATTCAAGGTCAACAAAGGATGAAGCTTTGGGATTTCCTCAAAAAGGTAAACCCCTCACTTTGATGGATTATATGGAATTGTTATTATGTTTTAGACATTGAATGGCGAATAGAATCATGAAATAGGATTGATTTAGATGCACTCTATTAAAAACAAAACCCTAGTATTTTTGCTGTAGAATTTTCTCCGACCAGTCAGCTTTAATTGACGTTTCCCATTAATCTAACCGTTGGATCAAGCCCACATTTTAACTGAGTGGTCAAAACATATAGGTCTTAAATGTGAACGGTGGAGATCTAATTTGCATATCCAGAGAAGTGCGTTTCAAGCTATGAACAGTAACTGCGAATTTGGTTAATATCTATAGCTTGTTGATCATACAAGCCTCAATTAGATGTAGAATGATTCTTTGAAGCGTGGAGCTTACGTTTAACATATTTTTAACGGATTTAAGGTATGTCTCTTTTAAAAATCATTTTTTACTGTAAAGGTGATTTGTGTATCTCTCTTTTGAAAATTGGTTTTGGATGTATGTCTCTTTTTGGAAACTTGTTTTGGATGTATATCTCCTTTTAATGTTTTTTATTGAATAAAAAGGTAAACTTTTTAGGCTTTTGAACTCTATTCCTTGCTTTGATTATGGTTGGTGTGCGTGAGGGGACAAGCCCACATTAAACCTTGATTGTATTATCGTCTACATACGTATATGAAATCATAATCATTTTTCCTCTATAAGAGATAATCAATTATGATGGCTAAGGATTGGTATTAATGTTTTCATGATGAATTATGACATTGAAATCTTGGTTAAAGAAGTGTAAACGTTTTCAAGACATTCATTGAAATGATTTATCTTTAAGATATGGCATAATGAACCTTAATGTAATTGTTGGTGTGACATACTATGAGACAAATTGTGAATCGGCTTCTATGCTATGAACTTTATTATTGTGTTTGGCCTAGCTACTCGGGAGGAAGGGTAGCCACTATCACTGCAAGAAAAATGGCCTTTAAGGAAGGGAAATCTGGTCCCTAAAAGTCCAAATCTGGTCCCAAAAGGGGCAATTACGACGGGAAAAAGCTGGTCGCCACCCGTCGTAATAGCCTCCGCCGCTAAAGGTCAACCGCGACGGGTTCAATAATCTAGTCGTTAAAAGTCTTTTGAGACGGGTAATATATCTGGTCATTAAAAACTTTTAGAGACTACATATCTCGTCCCTAATGGATGATTAATAACATCATAAATAAATGATTTCCGGTCGTTAAACCTTTTTAGCGACCAAATGTTACTGGTCCTAGATTATCTTTAGAGACGAGCATTACTGGTGCTTATTTACAATAATTGTACTAATTTTCACGACCATATTTCTGGTCTCTTATTGACCACAAGTCGTCCCGAAAGCTCGATATCACCAAAAAAATTATTTTATCAATAAATATCGGATTCCTACTAAAACATCTAGATACAAAAGCGTTATATATATAAAGAGGAAGATAGAGTTATTAATTACAGTAAAATTGTTAACATCCCATGATGTTAGTTTCAATATTTGCTCGACACCTTAACAAAAAAACATTGCTAACACTCGAGCTAGACTATGATAGCGAGTGCATAACATTCCTAGCAAAATAATGAGCTTGTGCATCTTCTAAACTTCCATCTTAACTTGTCAAATTCAATCTTCAAAACCTGTAAGTACAAAATTTTAGAAAGACTTGAATAACTATTAGTAAGATAAGATATATAAATTCTACACTAGTAGTAGTTATACCGCTTACCCCAAAAGCAATCTAATAAATTCATTAGGTGTTATCCAGCAAAATCATCGAGGCTGCAAGAGTATAAGAAAAATTAATTAGAAAAGTTTCGGGATGCATTAACCAAGAATCGAAGTCTATTTTAAAACGCAACTAAAACAATAATTGTGACAAGCATAATGGAAGTGTTTAAACTTAAGGCGTTGTTTCCCGTGGCAAAGTTAGAAATATAAAGAAAAAACCTTGACGGCTCCCATGGAGCTTTGAGCTCTTTTCGGCCTTTCATGGCCTCTTAGGCCACCGAGCAACAATGGTATTATCCTATGCGTACATTGAAGTGGGATCCTTGGTTTTATCCTGAGGAAGAGACTACTATAACCATTGCATGGATCTCGTTTCCAACCCTAGCACCTAATTATTTTGGCCAATCTCAGCTCTTTTCTATGGCAGCGGCAATAGGGAAGCCTTTGAAGTTGGATATGGCTACTAAGAATAAGACAAGGCCAAGTTGTGCTAGAGTAGAAGTAGAAGTTGACTTGCTTGTTAATCATCCTAAAAGGGTACAGATTCAGGTTATTCCTAATACAGCCGGTGCAATCAAGGCTAAATGGGTGAGAATACATTATGATTTCATGCCCAAGAATTGTTGTTTACAAGGGCTTGATGAGGCTTGCTGCTGGAAAATTCATCCTGAATTGTTAAGGATTTGTACAAGTGGAAAGATGCCAAGGGAAAGAAGTAGGTGAAGAGCAATGGTGATGGACAAAAAAAAGGTGCACAAACTGCAGATGCATCACTTATCTCAGGTGGTACAGGAAAGGAAGTGCAAGCAGTAGTTCCTAATGCTAATGATGTGCAAACTACTAATAAGTTTGCTGCTTTAGAGGAAGGGAATGAATATCAGGTGGAGGAGGCAGGTACTTCAAAGCAACTTGTTGCAGTGAAGGAATCAGTGAAGAAAAATGCAGATGTTGTGCAGAAGCAATTAGTTCAAGTACCTGATACTTTTGTGGCTCAGGTTCATACAGATCCCAAGTCGACTAATAATAATACTAAATCGACTACAGTTGATAAAAATCAAGCAGTGCATGGTGTGCAAGGCAATGTTGCACCACTGGTAAAGGATGTTTCTCCTGGTGTTACTGGTGGAAGTGAAGATCATATAGAGGCTGAGGTTGTTCTTGTGGTTGGTAATACTGTAGAAATTGAGGCTGCAGTTCCTATTGATGAGAACATTACTATGAAGCAGCTTAATGTGAATGCCAAGGTATTCATTCCAAAGAAGATTATCATGCCACCTGGGGGCATGAAAACTTGGGTTGAAAAGGCATTTTCTAATCCAATTGTTGTCCTTACTAATCAGACTTGTCAAGAAATTCCTTCCAATACTCTTGTTTCTACTGATATTAGTACTACTAATAAAGTTGGTGCGAAAGTGAGGAAAGAGTGTTATAGAGTGATCAAGTGGAGGAAGATAAGGTTCTGGCAAGAATGTTGAGCATGATCTTGTGCGGGATCCTCTGCATGTTGACATACCCACTCGGACTTTATCGGTAGTTCAACAACCCGCGAGTCCTCTAAAAAGCATGGCATTCGGGTGGTTGATCCTAAGGCTAAAGGAAATTTGCGAGTTGTTACATCAACTAATGACAATACACAAAAGCAGCGGCACAAGGAGCGGGGAGGTTGACATATCTTTTGCATATCAAGATCCCAATAGAACTACGGGGCTAGAGTTGCGCAAGGATAATGCAACTCCAAAGGCAAGTTCTCACCGTAAAAAGCAATCCAATACTAAGAAACATGATGGCCTTTGCTACGGTGGTAAAATACATGGTGCTAGTCGGTTGGATCAGCTTAGTGCTAATTCACAAGTTCGGGCTTCGGGTGGAAATTTGCAAGCGATAGCAACAACGGGAGGTATTCTTAAGGCAATTACTCAGCAATAACAACAACAAGGTATTCTTGCAAAGCCTCAAAATAATTTACCAGTGGCAATACCATCTATTATATGTTCCCAACTAAAAAAAATTCCATCTGTTGTAGGTGTTAATTCTTTTAAACTTCCACTAAAGTCTCTTGTAAATCAAGAAGTATTCAAATCAAGTGAGACTTTGAACTCTTTTTGGTTCCAAACCAGGCATTACAAAAACTAAACTGGAAACAAATATATAGGCAACAAGATTTAACAACAATAAGACTTTTTCCATTTGGTAGAAAATTATTTTTTATCTACCTTCAATAAAGCTTTTTCCATCATCATAGCAGCAATTCCACTTTCATTAATAGTAATTCCTTAGATTTAGAGCTAGAGCTAAGGGTGTTCACGGTTCTGTTTGCTATCTTTATAACTGAAGTTTAAACAGTAAAATTACTACTCTGTTCATCTTGTTATAGACTTTGAACCAAAATTGCCACAAATATATAGGAAGTGTGAAAAGGATAACAGTAGCACCAACTATATATATATAAGAATAAACGAACTTTGAACTTAAAGATGCGAGGACGCGAACCATAAAAGGCTATCAGTCTTCCTCAAAATTCTTCAATAAAAGCATTTGTTTTGCAATTTAAAGTCAGAATCGACTTAATGAAAACTCTTCGGTACTCCTGTATGCACTTCTTAATTGTGCACACAAGAATTTAAGGCATCACCACTTATATTAAAGATTAGATTTCAAATACGGCCCAACCATGACCGGGTATCACAAATAAGTCGAAATAGATCGATATGCTAGAGAAATAAGGTAAAAAACGAGAATGATAAACACACGCATGTCAAACGGATCACGGAGATATAGCAATCTTTTAGAGCATGTACGGAGCTAGAAACAAGCATCATTAGTGGTGAAGTCAAGCAACTGCTAGAATCAGTGTAAGATAGAAATTGACTATACGCAAATCAACAAACTAAATTAAAAAGTCGGGTATATTGTTACTTACTTGGTTAGCATACAAAAACAGTGGTCATTCAGTTGAAAATTTTGCACCCCGATTAAGTAGGCTTCATCGAGCCGATTATCAACAAGTTGCATCCATTGCTTACTAGGTGCCATAACCTTAGAGAGTAGTAAACAATTAGATTAAGAAAAGAAAAAGGATAATAAAATAACTTAGATGCACGCAACTTGTTATGATCATATGCACACAACTAAGTTGAACTCTAAGGTCGTACTTTCTAGTGGATCTAGGGTCCTTTATCCGTTAATGCATTGCACTATACAATCAGATGAGGCTAGGATGAATAAAGATTAAAAATTAACTTTTAATTAAAATGTTGGTTGCTAAAACATGTATACGTTAAGTACTTACACCAACAAAAAATGAAAACAGTATACTTTACGACCCAAAAAAACACAACTCTGCCTTGCTTGAAGTTTCTCATGGAGATCATCTAAATAGTCGCTTATGACTAAAAGAGTACTATTTTTTTTATGAAGTACAGATTTATTAAATTAGTACCAAGATAGTACAGGAACAGAAAGAAAAAACAGCGTACTATACTCTTTTTCCTAGCATATCAAGAAAACCACATAATGGTTCAAACTATATATAAGTTACTTTTACACCAGAAGTACAAATTTTGTAAGCATCTATCCTTAAATAGTACTGCTTGTTGGTGGTTGATGTGAGATCATGAATCCCTAAATTATTAAAATGTAACAGGATTCAAGCTCCCTGCTATTTCTTTTTTCTTAAAAGACACGCATCCATATTTCTCTTGCTTAGTTATATGGAAGAACAATATCTATGAATACACTAGTAGTTGTATGTTTGACATTACTTGGCTCATAAACCAACTTCTCCCCATGGTTCAAGTATGCTACTCTCGATCCAAACTAATACATGAAGAAAGAACCACAAACATTAATAAACATACACCAACATATTCATCTCATTACATAACATTACCCTTGCCATTGAGTAGCAAAACAGTGATTTACATGTTATATCGGCTATATGTCCAAACTCCAGAACATTATTTTAAGGATTAATGTTTATTCTAATACTAGAAAAATTAGAATTTGACCATGTACTCTTAACCTCCTCATTCTTTTTAAAACAACGAGAGTAGTTTTTACAATTAATAGTAATTTGAAATTTGTCAAAGAGAAGGGAAAATGGAAGCTATATAGTTCTTCAATAACATATAAAATTCAAGAAAGGAATAATTTTTTCTTGTTTTAACTTTGATGTTATACTAATTAGAGCTAACGTAGTAGCGACGTCCTACTCTTGAAATCCTTCACATAGTTGTGATTATTCAATCGTTCCAATTTACAAATTGTACCTTCTCTTTAGAACTAATGGTTTTGTGATTTCTGTTAAAGCTAACTTATGTGATAGATTTACAGATGCTCATAGTGGAGGTAGAAATTTATTTAAGTGTGGCCATAAAAGTTAAATTCACATATTTGGTTAGGCCTTTCTTCAAAACACGGCTTCCATAACTTTTTCAATTTTTTTTTCCTATCAAGAGTGAAAGAGTTAAACACAGCGAAAGGGAATTGCTATCTTCCCATATGCTATTATTTCCAGGTATGCTAAATCCAAATGACAATAGAGATTAGATAGGCTATGAGGTATAAATGAATTTAGTCGAAACCTTTATAGATGTAAAATAAGAAAATTGCAATAGAAGTAACAAGACAAGCCTCTATGTGCTCGAAAATCTCAACACCGAAAAGATCTTACTTGATCCTAACACATACCCATAAAATAGATAGCACAAATTATCAAAAACTAAACAAAGAGATATTCATACAACCAAAATAAGCACACAAATCCAACTCGGCTTGTACAAAGCTATAAAACGAAATCAAGATTGAGTCTTAAAATAGAAATAAAAGGTTTTTTTGTATCATAAACACATACCCAAAAGAATAAACTCAAAAATTCAACTGGGTACATACACAAAACATGAAATAGAATCAGAAGATTAAGTTTTAAAATAGAAATAGCGGGTTTTTCACCTCATAAACACAGACCCAAAACGTTAAGCTCAAAAATTCAACTTGGAGCATATACAAAACATTGAAACTGAGTCAAAATATTGAGTGTTTACCTTTCTGATTTTAAACAAAGAAGTAATAGAACAAATAGCACAAATTATAGAAAATAAAATGAAGAGGTAGAAGAATCTATAATACCTTGAGAGGTTTTTGATGAACAAGAGAAGAATCTGAGGAGATAAGAAATTAATTAGTAGAACTAGGGCAGAGCAGATGAAGGGACCGATCTGTAGAAACTAGGTGTGTTTGTGTTTTCAGAAGATAGAGAGTTTGATTAATATTTGGAATTTTTATTTCGGTATATACAAATCAATTAGTTTTGGCGCCTTAGTTTTTGGTGAAAACATAAGTTTTTATTTCACTACACTTGATTTGGTGCCAGATTCTTGAGAAAATAGTAGTTTTTTAGTATTTTAATATTATATTTGTTGGCATCTATCCCTCTTATGGCCCATAAATTACAATTTGGGACCAGTTACTAAATTCTTTTGAGACTAGATTTAGTCCCGTCGTAATAAAATGTAGAATTCAGGACCAGAATAAAATCTCATCCCAAAAAATGTACTTTTAGAGACGGGATTATTAACTCGTCCCTAAATGTTGGTCGCAGATAAGCCTTTTTCTTGTAGTGTATGGATCCTAGTGTGGTTATTGCCTAGCCATTCGGGAGGAAGAGTGGCCACTACCGGGTTCGCTACCCGCAGTGCGATTTACGCCTAGCTATTCGGGAGGAAGGATAGCCGCCAAGAATTACATATTCCGGTGTGGTGCGCTGTGTTTAGGGAACCTCTACGGTCATTCCTTCGATGTGATTGATTCTTGGGCCTGTATTGGCATGTGTGATATTCTTATTCTCTCATGGAACTGTTGTTGACAATCATGATCAATTTGAAAGGCATAATTGAAAGTTGTAACTTGACAAAAGGCTTTATAATCGGTTTTGATAATTCTTATTGAGATACACAAGCTGAATAACTGTTTTTATATTGATTAATGGCTTTGTAAACTGTTTAACAAATGATATTAAGAATCATAAAGTGGAATGACTGTTTTTATACTATCTTTTCAGAACTGATTTCTTTATGTATTATTATATTTTATTTTTATATTACTTGTTGTCCCCGAGGCACTCACTGAGTACGAAAGTACTCAGGCATACCATTGTTGTTTTTTATGGTATGTTAGGTAACGGAGAAGAGCAGGTTCGTGATACTCTCGACGCTTAGGAGAACTTGCTGCTGCTGTTGATTTGGTGAGCCCACATCCTTGTTCGTGGGACACTTCCTGTTTCATTTATTATTCTAGATTTTCGGGCTACGTCCCGAAGTTAGATGATTGTTGTGTCTCTTAGATACTCCATAAATAGTTGTCAAAATTGTGAGTAGATTGTCAAAGTCTCGTAGGACTTAATGGGTGTTTGCCACGTTTACGACTATTTACTTATATTAGACTTCCGCTGATTTTATTTCATAATTGTGATCCTGATATATGCAGTTACTTATAACTTTGTTTAATTTAATAAGGAAAGATTTTTAAAAAGGAACTTGATGTTTAATTATTTTATAAGGTGATTCCGGTGTTGTTTATAGCATCAGATGCCTGTTACGTCCAGGGTGAGTTTTGGGGCGTGACAGGTACCGCTGGAGTGGTCCTGGCCATTTGGGCTTGACCGCTGGAGTGGTCAAGGCGTCGCGGAAGCGGGTGACGGGCAGTGAGTTCATTTAATGAAGTGTTGAAAGCCTTTAGTCTATCATTTTATGATGTATCTTGGGTTATTAATTATATATCTTCCATTATTAGTGTTGGATTCTTGAATCTAATAGTTAGGGTTTATACCCAAAATTGGGGGTTTTACTTGAAATTTGAAATTAGGTTAATCCTTGAGTTAATTGAGCAATTAGTTGTTGGGTTATGATCACCTAGTGCTTAATTTGATATTTTACTCCCGAATTTTTTATTTTGATCTTGTAGGCCCCGTTTTCCCAAATTCTAGGGTTGGTTTTGACCTAAATTGAATGATAGAAATATAGGTATCATTCTTCATGATTTCTAATCTAGATTTCGAATATGCCTAGACTTTGATCTTGAGGCTCAGCTAAAAGGGAAAGCGAATGAGTGATTGTTGGTGTTTGCTGTTCGGCCATCCAGGTAGGTTATGGCTTACCCTTGGTGATACTTCGTGTAGCGAAGCATATATTTAGATTATATGGTTGGAGAAAGCATGTAACCCTTCGGGTATGAAGTTGGGTTAGATATTGTATTAAGTTGGGCCCTGTTGTATGATTGGGGCTAGACACCCCGTTGTGTGGTAATTGATTTGTCCTATTGATTGTAGGCTTGATGTCGTATGGCAATAGTGGATATTAGAGACTATTGATGTCACGACGCAACTAGGGGTATAATGAGTGCCGGAGTCGACTACCGAGCACCACTCATTACGCTAATCATCATACCCATCTTGGACACACATAATCTCCAAGACAATACATATATATATATATATATATATATATATATATATATATATATATATATATATATATATATATATATAGCCCTCACGACTGCAGAATGATATACAAAAATATACACTAATGCATCCAAGAGACAACTGCTACCTACGCATACGTATCTACGAGGCTCTACTGGAGTACTGAGACATAAGGACGGGATAGGACCCCGTCATACCCAATATGAACACAAAAGAAAGCATCAATAGGCTGTACCTCCGGAGTAGTGGGGTGCTCCTGTGTAAGCTGGTATAACTCCTAAGGATCTAGGCCGCCTCCTTGTCTACCTGTGGGCATGAACACATCGTCCATAAAAAAAAGGACGTCAGTACGAACAATGTACTGAGTATGTAAGGCATACACGATAACATGATAAACGAATAATCTATAACTGATTGCCTCTTAAGGTATAGTCATGCATGCTAACTTATATAATAAATAACATCATATCATATAAGCATATATATCTACCTTATCATATAGGTATGGTGTGATCATCATTAGCCCGCGTTCGGGGTAAACGTCTCATGCCGCCCACTAGTGGTGTCTGCCCATGCTATCTAGACATGGTGTAATCATCATCATAGCTGCCCACTACGCCTATCGTAGTGGTGTCTGCCCGGCCAACTAGGCACGGTGTAGTCTTACATATACATAATCTAAAGCATGCATGAGAGCTCAAGTAAAACGGTAACTCTATCGGAGTGACGTAAGGTCGGGAACCTCCGATTACATTATGGAATAATCCTCATCACCATGTCTCACCTTGAAGGAACTAATATCATGAGGTGAGATAACAACAAGAAGTAACGTCAATGAAATCATAAAGATAAGAATATCGGGCTCATTATAGCATCATTATCAAAATCATTATCATAGAGCATATCTCATCTCTATCTCATAAGAGCCCTTAAGAATCTTTAGCTTTCATTCTTTGGGATGTAAGAAAGTCATGGAAATATAGAAAAAGAAATCACAACATAGGGGTCATGCCTTTGAAAGAAGGGGATTAGCCTTACATACCTTTACGTCTCTTAACCTTGCCGACTAAACGCTTCCCTCCAAGTTCACGATTCTACATTCAAGAGAATTCGTACTAAGGTTAGATAACCGGAATATACTTAAAGCTAAGCTAAGGCGACTAAGGGATAACGAAAATTGGGCAGCACTTCCCTTGTTTCTACAACTTTCTCCATATGATACAACAACTCCCAAACATCAATAACAACATCCATAATATCATAATCAATAACTTCTTCAAGTTAAACATTGTTTACTTCTTAAATCCACCTTCAAAATCATCCATAACCATACCTATTTTACAACTTCATATTCATTCTCATATAATACTCCTTTAACATCATTTGTATTATTCAACACAAGATTGTACTCATAACATGTCAAGAACTATTATTCAAGTTAAGTCATCATTCAAGAATATCACTATCTCCATATTGCACTCCATATTCTCCTCCCTTCCATAATCCAAGTCTTTTAACCTCTCAATATTCTTAATAACATGAATTGAACATAAAACTTACCTTTGATGATGTAGGAATGGACTTTGGATGTAAATACTTCACTTGGAGAAAACCCCACTTCAACACCAAAGAGATTCTTGGTTTCCACAAACCCTAGGGAGTACTCTTGCACTAGATTCTACTAATTCTTGGTGTTTACTCCTTGATTTCCCTTGGATATATGTTAAAATGGTATGGAGAAGGTTCTAGAGGTTTGGAGAGAGTTGGAGAATGAGTGAAATGAAAAATGAGGACTTGGGGTCTTTTTTTATATAAAAAATCAAAAGCTGCCCGACGAGGATTATACGGTACGAATGACAAAGTGTCGACCAGATCAAGGGAGTGTCGATCTGACCGTCGAAGCCGTGAAATTTCCAGTGAATAACCTTTCATTTCCTTTCATTCTACGGTGAGAAGGACGGTCCGTCGAACTGATCGACGGAGCGTCGATCTGCTCCGTCGAATGGTCTTTGCGCTAAATCAATTCTACGGCACAATCGACGAGGCGTCGACCCGTCCGACGGTACAAAGAACGACCGTCGAACCCCCCTTTCGCAGAACTGCAGTGAAGTTTCATTTGACGAACTTTCCTCCCTTGCCTCAAACGTCTTTGGAATCTTAATTAGAATCATTAAGCATCCCTTCTTACTTGTAGGGACATCATGTACACCTTAACTTACGTTAGTCCATTCACCGCTCAGCAACCCAAAATTTCGAGGTGTAACACTCCCTCTCCCCCCTCTTAGGAACATTCGTCCTCGAATGTTAAGTTCTCGGGAATCCTACAAAAATTTCGCCAGAGTTTCCCCTGTAATATGGTACTACCATCCTGTCACAAAGAACCTAAAATAACATTTGCACACAGGGCTACAATATCACAGTAAGAAACATGGCCACACACGACCCGAAAATGAATAAAGAAAGCATCTCATACCTGGGGACAATGGTGGCTCATCTTGAGCCTCTTCCGGGGGTGGAAACAAATGTGGATACCTGGACTTCATGTCTCCTTCTGCTTCCCAAGTCATTTCCTCTCGGTTATTGTTTCTCCACAAGACCTTAACCGAGGCTACCTCTTATTTCTAAGTTTCCCTACTTGCCTATCTAGTATGGAAATGGGTACCTCTTTATAAGCCAACTTCTCCGTAACTTGAACATCATTCACTAGCATGATTCTAGTTGGATCTCCAACACATTTGTGGAGCATCGACACATGAAAAATTAGGTGGATAGATTCAAGTTCTGGAGGTAAGTCCAGTTCATAAGCTACTTGGCCCACTTTATAGAAAATCTTATAAGGTCCGATATATCGGGGACTAAGCTTGCCCTTCTTGCCAAATCTCATTACGCCTTTCATCGGCTACACTTTCAAGAACACCCAATCATGGATTTGAAATTCCAGGTTTCGTCAACGATTATCTGCATAAGATTTTTGGAGAGTTTGGGCTGTCAACAATCGGTCTCGGATAAACTTGATCTTTTCCACCGCCTGCTGAATCAATTCTGGACCTATCAGTTGTGTCTCCCCGACTTCAAACCATCCAATTGGCGACCTACATTTTCTTCCATATAGAGCTTCGTACGTGGCCATCTGAATACTGGAATGATAGTTGTTATTATATGCAAACTCAATAAGAGGTAAGTGATCATCCCAACTACCTCCGAAATCTATCACACATGCCCGTAACATATCTTCCAAGGTCTGAATGGTGCTTTCAGCTTGTCCATCTGTCTGAGGGTGAAATGTTGTGCTAAGTCTCACTTGAGTACCCAAACCTTCTTGAAAGGACTTCCAGAATTTAGCAGTAAATTGTGCTCCTCGGTCTGTGATAGTAGACACTGGGACCCCATGAAGTCGCACTATCTCCTTAAGATACAACCTTGCATAATCTTCTACTGAATATGTGGTTTTGACTGGAAGAAAATGAGCTGATTTCGTGAGTCTGTCAACAATCACCCATATGGAGTCATACTTGCATCGGGAACGAGGCAAACCTACAACGAAATCCATGTTGATCACTTCCCATTTTCAAGTTGGAATTTCCATCGCTTGCAATAATCCTCCTGGCTTTTGATGTTCAATCTTCACTTGTTGGCAATTGGGACATTGGGCCACAAATTCTGCTATATCTTTCTTCATTCCATCCCACCAATACATTAACTTGAGATCATGATACATCTTTGTTGCCCCTGGATGAATAGAATAACAGGAGTAATGAGCTTCTTCTAGAATCTGATGACGCAGTCCTGCCATACCTGACACACATAGCCTGCCTCGATACCTAAGAACTCTATTTGCAGAAACTTCAAACGGCGACTTCTCTTTCTCAAGGAATGTATCTCTATAGTGACTCAACTGGGGATCTTCATATTGGCGCTCTCGCACATCCATGTCTAAGGATAAACCAGCTGGGTCATCGACAGTGACTCCTATATTGCCCGAATCTATTAAGCGAACTCTTAGGCTAGCTAGCTGGTGGAGCTCATGGATTAATTCTTTCTTCTCCGAGTGGACATCACATAGACTACCTATTGATTTGCGGCTAAGTGCATCAGCCATTACATTCGCTTTCCTAGGATGATATAAAATACTCACATCATAATCTTTTAATAACTCTAACCACCGCCTCTGTCGTAGATTTAACTCCTTCTGCTTGAAAATATATTGGAGACTCTTGTGATCTGTATAAATGTAGCATACACACCGTACAAGTAATTCCTCCACATTTTCAGTGCATGAATAACTGCAGCTAATTCAAGATCATGGGTCGGATAGTTCCTTTCATGTTTTCGCAACTGTCGGGAAGCATAGGTAATGACTTTTCCGTGCTGTATCAACATACAACCCAATCCGACACCGGAGGCATCACAATAAACAACATACCCATCTGGTCCTTCTGGAAGTGTCAGGACTGGGGCTGAAGTTAATTTGTCCTTCAATTCCTGGAAGATGCATTCACAAGCATCGATCCACTGAAATTTTGCTGATTTCTGAGTTAACTTCATTAATGGTGCTAAAATAGAAGAAAACCCTTTCACAAATCTTCTGTAATAGCCTGCTAAACCCGAAAGCTTCGAACCTCTCGTAGGGGTTGTAGGCCTTGGCCAAGTCTTCCACGACCTCGATCTTTTTAAGTATCTACGCGAATACCATCGGCCGAGATAATATGGCCCAAAAAGTCACGAATCACCAAAATTCATATTTCAAAACTTTAGCATACAATTCACAATCCCGAAGAATCCCAAGGACATTTTGCAAATGGTCCGCATGCAATATACAAGAATATCGTCAATAAACATGGTCACAAATAGATCTAGAAAAGGCCTGAAACATTATTCATCAAGTTTATGAACATTGCCGGTGGGTTAGTTAACCCAAATGACATCACCCGAAATTCATAATGGCCATATCTAGTTCTGAAAATTATTTTGGGAATATCTCCTTCTCTAACTCTCACTTGATGATACCCCGATCTCAAATCAATTTTGAAAAACCACTTCGCACCCTGTAATTGACCGAACAAATCATCGATTCTCAGGAGCGGATATTTGTTCTTTATCGTCACTTTGTTCAGCTGCCTATAGTCGATACACATTCGCAAAGATCCATCTTTCTTTCTTACAAACAAGACAGGTGCTCCCCATGGCGATGAACTGGGTCTAATGAATTCCTTCTTAAGTAAATCCTTCTGTTGTGCCTTTAACTCTTTCAATTCTGCAGGAGCCATTTGGTAAGGAGGAATAGATATAGGTTTGGTATTCGGCATCACATCAATAGCAAAATCAATCTCCCGCTCCGGTGGAAAGCCTGGAAGTTCATCTGGAAATACATCCGAAAATTCATTTACTACCGAGACGGATTGAAAAGTCGGTGGTTTCGCTTCGGTGTCATGAACTCGGACTAAGTGATAAATATAGCCTTTAGCGATCATTTTCCTCGCTTTGAGGTAGGAAATAAACCTACCCCTTGGAGATGCTGTGTTACCTTTCCATTCGAGTACTGGTTCTCCTGGAAATTGGAATCGAACCATCTTTGTTCTGCAATCCACATTAGCATAACAAGAGGCCAACCAATCCATGCCCATGATCACATCAAAATCTAGCATTTCCAGATCAATCAAATCAGCTATAGTCTAACGATTACATACCACAATCACATAATTTATGTATACTTGCCTAGCTATTACTGGTCACCCTTTGGAGTGGATACCTCAAAAGGCTTTATTGACTCGAGTTTCACCCCAATACGATCAGCGATATACGGAGTAATATACGATAAGGTAGAACCCGGATCAATCAATGCATAAATATCATGGGAGAATATGGATAGTGTACCTGTAACCACATCTGGGGAGGACTCAAGATCCTGATGTCCGACTAAAGCATAAATACGGGGTTGGTGCCACCGAACCGGATGCTCCTCCTCTCGCCCCTACCACAACCCTCGATGTCAGGAGTCCGCCCGACAGGCGCGCGGACGAAGAAAGAACCTCGCTCGCCGATCCATAGGGCTGAGCCCCAACTCTACCGCCCAGCGACGGACAATCACGCATCATATGCCCAACCTGACCACAGGCATAGCAAGCATCTGAACCTCGGCGACACTGACCCGAATGTAATTTACCGCACTGACTGCATCGCGGCACCGGTGGTCTCCTCTGACTAGGATCACCTCCAAACTGAGGACTTGAGACCCTCGAACTCTGACCCGGACCGGAATAAATGGGGCGATCAAATCTCCTGCCCGCAAATCGAGGAGGTGCACTAGTCGCGGACTGACCCGAATATCTACAATACTGTTGCCGCTGACCCCTTCTATACTCACTACTAGCACCGGTAGATCTGGCCCTCTTGCTCTGCCCTTTATCAATGTCGCGCACACCCCATAGCGGCTGTTGCTGGACTTCTAAATTCTAAGCCTGGGCCTGAATACGAGAGATGTCCATCCCCTCCTATAGTGAAGCTTTCAAGCAATCCTTGAACAAATGGCCCTAAGCCACTCACATATCGATGTACTCTATTGTCACGACCCAAATCGACGGGCCATCACTAGTGCCTGAACTGGACACCCGTATACGAACCGGCTAGATATATTCAGACTGAAACTAAAAACAATATGGCAATCTGTAAAAGCATGCGGTAAACTCATCATGTCATATATCAAAATGGACCTGTCTCCTGAGAAGTCACAGCTAACGAATACATAACAAATATGCAAGCTGACAAGGCTGCCACTATACACGGGGACACCCAAAACGAACTACATCGATATAGCTGACCAAAGCATATATACACAACCTACATATGTCTATAGACCTCTAAGAGTATAACAGTGAAACATGGCAGTACAGGGCCTGCCATACCCTTGAATATGCATAAGTCTATACCAAAAGGATTGGTACCAAAATGACTCAAGCTCCGAAACAATGGAGCTCTACAAGCAGCTGAGTAGCAGTCCTAAGCTAGAGGATCACCAAACTAAGTATATGTACCTGTGATCATGAAACGCAGCCCCCTAAGAAAGGGGGTCAGTATGAAAAATGTACTGAGTATGTAAAGCATGAAGTACAATAAAGAAGATTATAATATGACAGGAGACAAGTATGATAATCAAAGATACCAATGCATCTGTTCCTTATGAGATGCAGAAGGCGCAAATATATAATATACCCTA
>NW_026726626.1:0-39987 GCF_029784015.1 Lycium ferocissimum | reverse complement strand
ATCATACAAAACATATGTACTTGTTAATCCCAAATTATGCAGAACATGATATTTTAATAACAATTATTAACAATACACTTATTAGCTACTTATATAGTTGCAAACCCCCATGTACTCCTAGTTGGGGGTGGTCTTTATGACCCTACCTACTTACTTTATATAAAAAAAATATTAATCTTCATCGGACATCTCACAGTCCGAATCCCACTTGGATCTAAATCTTGTGCTACCATGTACACCATATTCTACCCTAAGGTAAAGTATTTGTATCCGATTGTTCTCTTCGAGAAAATGGTTAAGAGCAAAATCAAACTCTTGTGGAGTTCCACGAGGCATTGACATAGCACGTTTTTGTGGGCGTTTAAGCCCTACTGACGCTAACTTCTGCTCCAGTGCTGCAGCCTCCCTAACACGCCAATTCCACTCCTCTGTCATTATATTGTTGTAACGTTGGTTGTATCTCTCGTTCGGGTTGTTTGAGTATTCAAAATCTTCACCCAATTCCTATGTCCTACCCATTGCGTCGAATATGTTTTCTGGAGAGAACGATATAGCATGACTAATATATCTAAACTGGTCAAAATATGACATAGTAACTCAATTTTGTGTGGAATTTTATGTGGTTGGTAACTATTCGTCAAATTACGCTATATAACACTTGCTGCATGAAACCCAAAGTTTGATTCGAATTATGACGTTTTTTCTATATGACAGCTGAGGTGACAACATAGGGCAGTAGTATAGCGTAGTAAAATACTGCGTTATGTCAGAATAACGCGGTAAATTAATGCGTTATTCTGACATAACGCATTATTTTACTATGCTATACTGACATAACGCGGTTAATTCATGCGTTATGCTGACTCCGTACTTAATTTGATTTGACGTAACACTTTGACACACTAATTGCATGCATGTGTTGGTTGAATATTCAAACTTCAAATCTTATTAATACAGATTTCGAATGAGAGAAAAAATTCTAAGCTTCATCCAATTTTTAACACAAATTCTAAGTTTCATCCAGCTTTTGCATTTTGTATTCCTCATAAATTAGTCAGAAAAATGGAAGATGTTCCAAAAATTAGAGTTTCTTTATTCTGGGACGGACAAATTATATTCGAGGAAAATAATTTGCGCTATGATTCTCCCAAAATACCATGTTAAGTTTCCAACTTGACTTAAAATTCTCAAAACTACTCAAGCCTTGTATAATAGACTACAAGTTAGTAGGAGTGATTTTGATTTAAATATAATTGGAAGATATCCAATGTCATTTACGCCGCAAGGTGTAACTAGTTATGGACAGTGGCACATTCAAGACGATGGTTCTTTGACGGATTATTTGAAGGCGCCTTATGATTATAGGGAATGCATAACTTTAAACGTCCTTTAAATGTACATAGAGAAGGTCCCCATTGATTGACTTGAATTCATGGCTAGGGCTCCTCGGGATGCCCAAAACAGACCTCGTCGGGAAGCCCCGTCTAGAATTCAGGCCGAAGTCACTCAAGCGGAACCTACTTATGAACACAATTACCTTGACATGAGTACTTATGAAGGCATTTTTGTTACATCCCGTATTTTGAACAACGGGACAACTTGCGTAAATTACGATAAGTGGAGAACAAGGCTACTCCGGGATATGACCTAGAGACTTTTGTATGTTTAAAGGTTTAAATTGTGTATGATTTTAATGTCATGAAAGTGTTAAAGAAGCATTTGGAGGCAATTTCCATTTTTAGTAAGTGTGCTAATTTTGGAAGGTTGACAATTCTACAACAAGAAAAAAAAAAAAAAAAAAAACAAACAAACAAGGGCCATGTGGCCGGCCACCTCATGTGGGCCATGGCCACATGGTTGGCTAATGTTTGCAATAAAAGATGACCAATTCATCTTATTTCCTCATCTTCTCCATCTAGAATTTTCAAGAAAAACTTGAGAGAAAACAAAGGCCATATTCGGCCAAGAGAGAGGAAGAGAGAGAGATCAAGAATTGATCAAGAAAAAAATAATTTCTTCATGCAAACCTACTAATTCAAGGGTGCTCATTAACGTGGAGGTGTTGTTTGGAGCGTTGGATTGCTCGTTTTCTCTATCCGCCACTTTAGGCAAGTTGTGGAGTTGAAGAAGAAAGGTGAGTTTAATCTTGTTTTCATGTGTTGTAGATGGTTTATATGTGTTGTTGTATGCTAAAATGGAAGAAAATCATGATAGAAATCAAGTTAGAGTTGAAGTCGTGTAGGTGGGTTTGGCCGTCCATATGCATGTTGTGTTGGAGGTAAGGTATTAATTTTAATTAGCATGTTTTGATGGTTGTAGAGTGAAGAAAAGAATAAAAATCATTTTTGTGTGTAGTTATGGTGTTGGCCGAATGGCCCTCCTTTGCGTAGTTGAGAATGAACGAATTGTCGTTAGTGTTTTCGTTATCGTCGTTATGGATTTTATAAGGAAAAATGTAAGTTTAATGATCCAAAACAATGTTATGTTAATTATGGGATGATTTGGAAATTTATGCACATTTTATGTGATTTTCGTATCTATGAGAATTGCCTTGTCAATGTGTGGATTATTAGTGTAATTCATGAATTTGGAAGGAAAGAATATGTTTGGTGTTGTTCTCGGGTTTGGAGACAAATTCGGGTGAATTGGAACAATGCTTGGGTTGCTTGAAACATTGTATGAATTGCTTAAAGTGTTCTTGGGTATGGTTTGTATGGGTTTGGATTGGTGGTCGAATGTATAAACGTTGATGTTAATTTGAATGTAAGTAGTTGAATGGATATGATGAATGTTGTTGAAGTCATGTAGGAAGAACTATTAATGTTGGAATGCATTGTGGGTTGATTATTAATGTTGTAGTTTGGTTGTTGGTTTGGTTGTTGTTGATAATTGAGCCGAGTTAAATCTCGGGGATGTTGTATATATATGGGAGATGCTGCCCAAATTTCTGTAGACAAGTATTGACTAAGATTGAATTCTTGAAGCCTTATGATTAATATTTGGTAAATGTGACCAATTGTAGATTTTGGACGAAACGGGATTGGAATTTGGAGAAGCGTAAGGAGCGAATAAGGTATGTAAGGCTTACCTCTTCTTTCTTTGGCATGTCTTAGATGTAATAGGCTTGAATACGTGTCTCGGGGACCACTCTAATCCTAGGAATCCGAGCTTGAATTTGGCCTTTTTCGTTCGATAGAATTGAATTAAGAAATTCATGTTTTGTTCAAATGATCGTTTAAACATCTAATACTTGTCCAAATGGAATTAAATGGCCTTGAACCTTTCGTACATGACTCCATTAGGCCTAATGATCATAATTTGGGTACGCCGCCTCAACTTGACCGAGGTGGGCCCACGCATTCCGAGATTCCTTTATGACGTTGTTTGACATAATTGCGCGAAACTTAAAGAAAGTTTTTGGCTATTGTCTTGATTATTAAAAGATAATCGTTCTAACTAATCCGTTGAGTTGTATGATATATTTTGACACGTAAAATAACCGCGAGAGTCCATAACTTTTGCTTATTAATTCCGGTCAACCCGAAAATTTGTTTATGCACTTTCAAATGTCGGTAAACAATTTTTCCTTGAGTTTTGGAAAAGAATCTGGTTATTTACTTGTTATATGCATATGGCTTCTCACTACTCTTCTGCTCGTGCGAAGCTTAATACGTCTTTCACCGAGTCCGGGCCGGGTATGTATTCGTGCACGGTTCATTGCATTGTTCACCGAGTCCCTCACTAGAGGGCGGGTATATATATATATATATATATATATATGATGATGTGATGGTATGGGGATGGCGGCCGGATGGCATTTGATGATCCTATTCACCGAGTCCCTCACTGGAGGGGGGCATGTACGATATATGCATATGATTACGTATTTCATTTACTATACATGACGGTTAACATGATTTATTTACCGAGTCCCTCCCTGGAGGGCCGGGTACGTTATATATATAATGATTTGATGACATGATATGGATATACATGAGATATAATTCACGAGTGTAAGTTTTGATTCCTAAGTTTCTATATTTATTTTGATAAAGTTTGGTTATGATTCTATTTACTTGTGTTCGTGCTTTACATACTCGGTACATATTCCGTGCGACCCCCTTTTTTCGGGGGGCGTTTCATGCGCGCGGTACGGATACACGTTTGAGCGAGCCGCCGGCTTAGGGTCCCCATTCGACTATCTTGAAGAGCTCCCTTGTCCGGAGCCCGATTTTGGTACGGTCTCTTTGTTACGTTTGTATATATTTATTCGGGGTACGACGGGGCCCCGTCCCGTCATATGATTTTGTTACTGTCGTTTAGGGTACGTAGACATGTATGTGGGTTATGGCTCTTTACGTACGGCGTATGTATGTGTTGTATGTTTGAGCGGTTTATCCACCGCGGCGCGCCGGTCGGTCCCTATATATGTATATATGTTGTGTTGTTATTACTGTGTGGCCTTTGTTGGTATTTTCGTGTGCGGGTTAATTTTGGTTAGTAAGAAAAAACTCTGCAGGAAACTTTTGCATCCAAATTTTTTGTCTAAATATTTGACGTGTTTGATATAATTTGAGATAGCGTTCGATAGATGCGTTTGGGTGCCCAGATCGGGAACTAGTCACGGCCTACGGGGTTGGGTCGTGACAAAAGTGGTATCAGAGCGGTTAGTCCTCGGAATGTCTACGGGCCGTGTCTAGTAGAGTCTGTTTATCGGTGTGTTGTGCACCACATCTATAAACGGAGGCTACGGGACATTTAGGATGTTACTTTTCTTTCGATCTTAGATCGTGCGATAGAGCGGTGTTATCGGGATGACTCCTTTTCTAACGATGCGTATGTTTTCGGCGATGCCTCCGAGAAAGGCGACGGGCGCCCGGAAGGGCAAGTGCTCGCTCTTGCGGGGGAGACCGGTCGGGGCCGAGAGAGTGACCGGGGCCCATGCTCGGCCCGGCCGGATATTATGCCCCGGTCGGCTGGTTCGCCACCCCATCACCGTCGAGGGGGCACGAAGCGGCGGCGAGCTGCGGCACGGGGAGGCGGCCCCACCGCCCGCCCCGAGAGATTCGAGTGCACGAGCCTCCGGCCCTCGGCCCAGGGGCTGGGGATAGGGCTATGAGGGATGCCGTTCAGTTGCTTACCAGACTGGTAGCAGGGCAGGTCCAGAGGCACGAAGCAGGGGATGACCGTGCGAACAGACGTGACAGTGAGAGAGCTCGCTATTTCTTGACCTGTGTCCGCCGAGTTCTTCGGGTCAAAGCCGAGGGAGGACCCTCGGGAGTTTATCGAGAGAGATGCGGCGTACGCGCTGCGACTTATCGGGGCCTCGAGGCGAGTCGGTGAGTTGGCGTCGTATCGGGCGCGATATAGCAGCCAACCGGCGGTATGAGTCATGGGAGCTGTCCGGGGGGTGAGGGGCTCCCCCGGCAGTATGGGATGAGTTTGTGGAGGCTTTCCTTGCCCATTTTCTACCTCCAGAGACCAGACGCGCCAGGGTTCACAGGTTTATACATCTGAGGCAGGGTGGTAGGAGCGTCCGGGAGTACAGTCTGGAGTTCGATTCCTTGGCCAGATACGCTCCTCATATTGTAGCAGATATGGCCGACAGAGTACATCAGTATGTTATGGGGCTGGATGATTATTTGATTGACAGTTGTATGTCGATGGTACACTCGGCCGGCCGGCATGGACATTGCACGAGTACAGGCATATGCCCAGGGTATGGAGGAGCGACATAGAGGGCGTCAGCCCGATAGAGACTACGATAGGGGCCAGCCCAAGAGGGCTAGATCGGCTGGGATATTCGGAGGGGTTTCGAGGCGGGCGGCCTCGGCGGCGTACGGGGTATTCGTCCCGGCCCGGCGCGAGTGCACCCCCACGGTTCCGGGCGAGGAGATTTGATCGTGCCGGGTATTCGGGAGGCCGGTCGAGCTCCCGAGCTTCGGGGGCCGCGGATGGATAGAGGTTCGGTCAGACGAGGCCCCCATTACCCCAGTGTTCTCGTTGTGGTAGGCCTCATTTTGGGGAGTGTCGTCGTGACACTGGTGCTTGTTTTTCTTGCGGCCGTCAGGGCCATATTATGAGGGAGTGCCCGTATAGGGGTGGTTCAGGGGATGTGGTCCAGCCTACTGGGTCGGCTGCTGGTTCGTCCTCTCGGCGGCTATGCGCCTGCGGGCGGGGTACACCGGCACCCGGCGGGCCGTGGTAGAGGCCGCGGCGGAGTCCCGAGTTCCGGCGGTCCTTCGAACCGCGTATTTGCTCGACGAGGAGGCGGGATCGGGGAGGCACCACCGGACGCGGCTACAGGTACATGAATCCTCCCTAGAAATTATGTTCTTATATGTGCGTATCTGTGATATAATTGTTGCGTAATAGCGGTAGATGGAAAACCTGAGGGTTAGTAATCTAGTATTTATAAACAACGGTAGTTAAGGTGTGTATATTGTTATTACAGACTCGGGAGTCTAGGATGGAAAGTGGTAATATCTATAAGTGACGGTGAATAGGTAAAAGCGAGAGAGGGAGCAAAACGGTAATTGTGCTACGAGGGCGTCCGAAATCTGTCAAGACTTTATTTTACTCCAAACTGCGTGGCGAGGGTCCAGTAGTCAGCTGAACGCGATTATGCTAACGTTAGAGTACTGTATTTCGTTGTAGTCCCGAAGTTAAGCGTGCTTGAGTAAGGGAAATTCCAGGATGGGTGACCCCGGGAAGTTTACGAAAGTTCCACAACTTTAGTCATAAGAAGCAATGGAAAGCTAGAGAGTAGTCTAAAGGGATCTAGAATATCCTGAGTAGGCGGAAATCCGAGGAGGTTGCGTAGGCCGGAGCGGGTTGTATCGGGTAAAGAAAAAGAAGGTGCCTCACGGCACTAGAGCTAGGGCCAGTCTGAGTAGTGTTTAGGGGATCTTTTGTGAGTGAGATGCTGACAGCTATATGTGTGTACCGGAAGCGTGTGATACTCCGTGCATGATTATGTTAGTGGGTGAACGTATTCCAGTAATTAACATGACGGTATATGGGAGGCATTAAACGGACAGAACAACAGAGTTCAAGTGAAAAGAAAAATAAAAGGCATGAACGTCATAAGGTAATTTGATATCGTTTCGGCTATAGGGTAGACTAAGTACTAGCATAGTAATATCGAAAGAGAAAGGAAGTGAACGGATGAATAGGAAAAGGGATCGGGACATCGAAACGAAGTACCGAGAGAGAAAATGCGGACGTAAGGCGAATATGATCGTTAGTAAGATAAGTACACCCCTAAAGGGGGAAGCGAGATACGAGAAGTGTAAGTGCCGGATAGAGACAATTAAAACCACAACGCGATTGACGCGGATGCTCGGTCTGCGATAAGGTTCCTATCAAGATAAGTTAGTAAAATCTAAGAGCCATGAAAAAGGATAAGAATTAGGGTAGAAGCGAGACGGTGCGAGGATTTAATTGTGAAGATTTGGAACGACGTGATATTAGGAGGTGGAGGTTTACAAAGAAATATGGTAAAAGAACGATAATTAGTAACCTACAGTGGTGTTGTGAGGAAAAATACAACTGTGTGGGACCAAAGGTTGAGATGTGGTCAATAAGGCTCTTCGTTAATAATGTTACGCTTGATGAAAAGCAAAAGGGAAGACTAGGAAAAGCCGTCAATAGCAGAAGGGAAGTATAGGAAACGAGAGGAATTTGGATTCAAATAATACCACTATGGTGATAAATTAGGTGCGTTAAGGGAAGGAATGAAGATGGGTTGGACTAGGTTATCGAGATAATGTGCATATAACGTTACTAGTTGAGTATAAGATGATTAAGCAAGATGAACGGAATTGATTGGCTACCGAAAGAGGGAGAAATTATGTATTTCACAAAAAGCGTAATAAGATTCGGCAAGGAGGAGACGTCTAACTCAAGATACGGTTGTGAGGCAAGAATGTTGAATACTAAAGACATGGCTTGCGTTAAGATATTGTGACGAAGTGATAACAGGAAGGAGATAACTTCAAGAAGAGAAATGAAAAAGGAATATAATCGCTAGATGGAACCGCATGTTATGGTGATAAGGGAAACCCCCGAGATCCTTATAAAACCCTACGGGACTAGTTGAACATTCGAGGACGAATGTTCTAAAGAGGAAGGATGTTACATCCCGTATTTTGAACAACGGGACAACTTGCGTAAATTATGATAAGTGGAGAACAAGGCTACTCCGGATATGACCTAGAGACTTTTGTATGTTTAAAGGTTTAAATTGTGTATGATTTTAATGTCATGAAAGTGTTAAAGAAGCATTTGGAGGCAATTTCCATTTTTAGTAAGTGTGCTAATTTTGGAAGGTTGACAATTCTACAACAAAAGAAAAAAAAAAAACAAACAAGGGCCATGTGGCCGGCCACCTCATGTGGGCCATGGCCACATGGTTGGCTAATGTTTGCAATAAAAGATGACCAATTCATCTTATTTCCTCATCTTCTCCATCTAGAATTTTCAAGAAAAACTTGAGAGAAAAACAAAGGCCATATTCGGCCAAGAGAGAGGAAGAGAGAGATCAAGAATTGATCAAGAAAAAATAATTTCTTCATGCAAACCTACTAATTCAAGGGTGCTCATTAACGTGGAGGTGTTGTTTGGAGCGTTGGATTGCTCGTTTTCTCTATCCGCCACTTTAGGCAAGTTGTGGAGTTGAAGAAGAAAGGTGAGTTTAATCTTGTTTTCATGTGTTGTAGATGGTTTATATGTGTTGTTGTATGCTAAAATGGAAGAAAATCATGATAGAAATCAAGTTAGAGTTGAAGTCGTGTAGGTGGGTTTGGCCGTCCATATGCATGTTGTGTTGGAGGTAAGGTATTAATTTTAATTAGCATGTTTTGATGGTTGTAGAGTGAAGAAAAGAATAAAAATCATTTTTGTGTGTAGTTATGGTGTTGGCCGAATGGCCCTCCTTTGCGTAGTTGGGGATGAACGAATTGTCGTTAGTGTTTTCGTTATCGTCGTTATGGATTTTATAAGGAAAAATGTAAGTTTAATGATCCAAAACAATGTTATGTTAATTATGGGATGATTTGGAAATTTATGCACATTTTATGTGATTTTCGTATCTATGAGAATTGCCTTGTCAATGTGTGGATTATTAGTGTAATTCATGAATTTGGAAGGAAAGAATATGTTTGGTGTTGTTCTCGGGTTTGGAGACAAATTCGGGTGAATTGGAACAATGCTTGGGTTGCTTGAAACATTGTATGAATTGCTTAAAGTGTTCTTGGGTATGGTTTGTATGGGTTTGGATTGGTGGTCGAATGTATAAACGTTGATGTTAATTTGAATGTAAGTAGTTGAATGGATATGATGAATGTTGTTGAAGTCATGTAGGAAGAACTATTAATGTTGGAATGCAGTGTGGGTTGATTATTAATGTTGTGGTTTGGTTGTTGGTTTGGTTGTTGTTGATAATTGAGCCGAGTTAAATCTCGGGGATGTTGTATATATAGGGGAGATGCTGCCCAAATTTCTGTAGACAAGTATTGACTAAGATTGAATTCTTGAAGCCTTATGATTAATATTTGGTAAATGTGACCAATTGTAGATTTTGGACGAAACGGGATTGGAATTTGGAGAAGCGTAAGGAGCGAATAAGGTATGTAAGGCTTACCTCTTCTTTCTTTGGCATGTCTTAGATGTAATAGGCTTGAATACGTGTCTCGGGGACCACTCTAATCCTAGGAATCCGAGCTTGAATTTGGCCCTTTTTCGTTCAATAGAATTGAATTAAGAAATTCATGTTTTGTTCAAATGATCGTTTAAACATCTAATACCGTCCAAATGGAATTAAATGGCCTTGAACCTTTCGTACATGACTCCATTAGGCCTAATGATCATAATTTGGGTACGCCGCCTCAACTTGACCGAGGTGGGCCCACGCGTTCCGAGATTCCCTTATGACGCCGTTTTGACATAATTGCGCGAAACTTAAAGAAAGTTTTTGGCTATTGTCTTGATTATTAAAAGATAACTGTTCTAACTAATCCGTTGAGTTGTATGATATATTTTGACACGTAAAATAACCGCAGGAGTCCATAACTTTTGCTTATTAATTCCGGTCAACCTGAAATTTGTTTATGCACTTTCAAATGTCGGTAAACACAGCTGGTCCTTGAGTTTTGGAAAAGAATCTGGTTATTTACTTGTTATATGCATATGGCTTCTCACTACTCTGCTCGTGCAAGCTTAATACGTCTTTCACCGAGTCCCGGGCCGGGTATGTACTCGTGCACGGTTTCATTGCATTATTCACCGAGCCCCACTAGAGGGCGGTACGCTATATATGTATATATGATGACATGATGATGTGATGGTATGGGGATGGCGGCCAGGATGGCATTTGATAATCCTATTCACCGAGTCCCTCACTAGAGGGCCGGGTACGGCATATGCATATGATTACATGATTTCATGATTACTATAGATGATGTTTACATGACTTTACTTACCGAGTCCCTCCCTGGAGGGCCGGGTACGCTGTATGTATATAATGATTTGATGACATGATATGGATATACATGAGATATAATTCACAGGCAAGTTTTTGATTCCACGATTTCTATATTTATTTTGATAAAGTCCGGTTCGGTTGTGGTTCTATTCTTGTGTTACGTAGCTTTACATACTCGGTACATATTCCGTCGACCCCCTTTTCTTCGGGGGCTCGCGTTTCATGCCGCGCGGTGCAGATACACGTTTGAGCGAGCTGCCAGCTTAGGATCCCCATTCAGCTATCTTGAAGAGCTCCCTTGTCCGGAGCCCAGATTTTGGTACAGTCTTTTGTTATATTTGTGTATATTGGTTCAGGGCACGGCGGGGCCCCGTCCGTCATATGATTACGTACGTCCGTTTAGGGGTACGTAGGACATGTTTGTGGGTTAGGGTCATGCGTACGGATGCGTATGTATATGTTGTGTTTGGGCGACCCCATTCGCCGCGGCGGCCGGTCCGCATATGTATATATGTTGTGTTGTTGGCCCTGTGTGGCCTTTGTTGGTATTTCCTGCGTGCAGGGTTATTCTGGATAGCCCGTAAAACAAAGGAAACTCTGCCGAAATTTTTCTGGAAATCATCCAAATTTGAAACATAGCCTTGTCGGCCCCAGTTGGGTAATTGGACGTGTTTGATATAATTTGAGATAGCGTTCGATAGATGCGTTTGGGTGCCCAGATCGGGCACTAGTCACGGCCTACGGGGTTGGGTCGTGACAATTTTGACGAGCCAAATGCCTCTAGATAGTTTAAGTCAGCAATTTGATGAGCAGTGGTAAGTATTCATTTTTTACATTATTATTGTTATGTGTAGTGGCACTTGAATGCTACTAATGATGTCGATTATATTATTTAGGGGTTATACACCTGATATGGATCATATCGGACAGTTCTCTCAATCGGGATGGATGAATCAGGTTGGAACATCCTCAACCTATCCAACCACTCAAAATGATAGTCCTTCCTCAAGTTTCGGTGCAGTTGATAACTATCGGTATGTCTATTTTTTTAATATCAATAGTGTTATTTGATGTGTAGTAGTTAAAATACTCTACTTTCTTATGTAGGTAGAATGTGGTGGTTGCACCAAATTATAGGCAAAAAGCTATTGTGGATGGTCCGGATTATCCGAATTATATAGTGACATCATCGAGTGATAGTGAGGAAATACCTAATGCGAAGGAAAGTGACGATGAAGAAAGTGAAGATGAGGTTGAGGTTGGAACTAATCCTCAACATCAAGTAGAACTGTTGCAAGACGTGATGAACAGTCTGTCACACCAGGAGGAACTGAATTCACAGCAACCATTTGAACAGCAAGAGTCGAACCCGGTTCAACCGCAAAGCCAATTTGAACAGCAAGAGTCGACCCCGGTTCAGTGGCATTCCGATGAGATCCTCTATCTTGATCATCTTTAAGATCGCCTAGATGCCTTTGTCTTTACTAGGGAGGATAATCATATTCAACGAAGTTTGTGGAAAGAGCCAGTGGATCTTTTAAAACAAAAGGCTCATATTGAAAAAGGCATGGTTTTCAACTCGAAAAAATCATTGCAAAGGGCTGTTAAGATTTATTGCATCCAGGGGATGAGGGAGTTCAAAGTTGACAATTCCACACAAAAACTTTGGCAATTGGTCTGCAAGCGAAAATATCAAGGTTGCGAATGGATGCTTTGTGGTAAGGAGACTGTTGAAAAGATGTGGACTATTTCAAAGTTCTACACAAATCACACTTATGATATGGGTGACCTCCCAGATGATCATTGTAATCTAGATACCAATATGATTGCTCGTGTGTTAGTTGGCGACATTGGAAAAAACCCAAGGTATCCTCTTCGCCTAAGTTTATTTTATTTTTGATGTTAATACGATGTTCTTCGTTGCTATATGCTGATATTTCAACTTATTCAAGTTCCCTATTAAAGATTGTATTACAGCCATCCCTGAAAGTATATAGCAAAACCGTTAGTAGGCGGAAGGCGTAGCTTGGGCGTAAGCATGCACATGAGATAGTCTACGACAATTGGGAGGGCTCTTTCAAGAAGTTTCCGAGATACACGGCGGCTCTACAACACTTCAATCATGGTACTGTTGTTGAATGGAAGCTCAAATCGAAGCCTGGTGTGCCCGGTAATATTTTTGAGTTTGTGTTTTGGGGATTCAAACCATGCATTGATGCTTTTCTCATTGTTGGCCTGTAATATCAATAGATGGAACACATGCGTACGGGGTTATATGACATAAAGCTGCTAATTGCAGTTGGAATGGATGCAAATGGAGCTATATTCCCTCTAGCTTTTGCAACTGCAGCTAATGAGAGCATTAGTACGTGAGGTATGTTTTTGGACTACTTAAGGCAACACGTTATTAAGGATCACATGGGAATATGTGTGATCTCAGATAGAAATGCTGGCATATTGCACAATATGTTTAATTTGCAGGGGTGGCAGCCACCCTTTGCCTACTATTATTATTGTTTAAGGCATTTGAAGGCAAACTTCCAAAAGGCATATCGAAGCCCAAGATTTTGCAATTGGATGTGGTACGCAAACAAAGGCATCGGGAGAAGAAGTTTGACTCTGGGCAGATATACATTATTAGGCGGGCGAATGGGCCTTCTTCACGGTTGAATGCAATTGATAAAGACAAATGGACATTACACTAGGATGAAGGTAGGCGATGGAGTATGCTGACAACAAATAGCTCTGAGTCATTTAACGGCTTGTTGAAATATACACGGAGACTACCCGTCACCGCAATAGTGAGAATAACTTTTAATCAAGTTCATTAATAGATCAAAAGAGGCCAAAGCACTTGCGGCAGACGGTCTAAAATGGATGCCAAAACCGTCAAAAGTGTTCGAGTATCACAAATTTAAGGCTCAGCAACACGATCGGATGGAGTACAACTATACAGAGCGCATATTTGAACTCACAACAAGTGACCAAGGTAAAGGAGGTAACGTCCACACAATTTGTGAGATTCCAAGAACATGCACATGCGACAAGTGGCAGTCATATCACATGCCATGTTCTCATGCCTTCAAGTGTTTTATCGCAATGGGAAAGAACGCCTTCCCGTACATGGCTGAGGAATATACAGTTAAGAAAATTATGCAAAAACGTATCTTTGGAAGGTTCTACCCACTGGGTAGTGAGAGTTATTGACTCACCGGATCCATTTCCAATGGTTGCAAATAAAGCATTTATCAGTAAATTCAAAAAGAAAGCATACTCCCGTATTCATAATGAAATGGATGTTCCACCAGGGGATACACTCGAAAATGCTCCTTTTACAATTATGTTGGTCATGCTAAGCGCAAGTGTCCCTTACGACATGGTGGTCAAACTACATCTCGCAAAGGGAAGTACCTCTCGGGGTGGAGGAAACTTTCGTAGTGGTAGATCTAGTGGTGGTGGAACATCTCGCGATGGTGGCACATCTCGCGGTGGTGGCACATCTAGCGGTGGTGGCGGAAGATCAACTCAAGGGCATTAATTGATGAATGTTTTTTAAGTTTTTTTCTTTCTTTGATGATTGTATTTTAAAAAGTTTGGGTTTCTTATTAATGAACAAATTTAAGTATTTTCATATTGTTATGAATGATGCAATTTAATTATTTTGAGATTGGTATGAATGCTGCGATTTTGATTAAAAAATAGTATACTTTAATCTAAACCCTAAATCATAAAGAACTTAAAGCTAATGACACCAAGCCTTCAAAGAAAAATGGCGTTCGAGCACTTTTCAACCACTAAAACGGCAATCCGAAGAATTTCTTATCCTTCATGTATTGAGCCTACCTTATTAATCGCACAAAAATAAGTAGGGTTCTATATAAAATATTGAAGTTTCGGAGTCCCGAAGCATGATTAATCTATGGTCAAAGTACGTTAAAAAGTATAATGAAAGAGGGGTTAACCAAAAGAGAAAAAAAAGGGACCCTTTAGCGCAGTAAAATACTGCGCTAAAGGTAGTTTTGTAACATTTTTTTTTTGTTGGGGTATTTTGCTTCAAAAGCACTTTTTTGGGGTCATTTTGGTTCCGGACTCACATGTGAAGGGCTGTGAATTTCTTCGAATTCTCGAAATTCCAATGACTAATTGAATATTAGAGAAGACGAAGAAGAGAAACTCGAGCATACTTGGGTATAGAGGTGCGACAATCTGGGTTGCAAATGGAGATTAGGGCTTAGAGATGCCAAGACCTGGTAGGGTTTTCAGATGCGTTTTTATGTTTAAGAATGTTTTAGTTTTATTATATTTCATTTGGCGCCTGGAATTTCGGGGGCGGGGAGGGGAGTATTTTAAGTTTTTCAATGTTTTCGGTATTTCATTTGGCACTCAAGGCCTGGCAAATAATGAATTGGGTCCAGTTTTAGTACCTTCGTTGTAAAATACATAATTAAGGACTAGAGTCTAATCTTGTCCCTATATGTACACTTTTAGGGACCGAATTTTTAACCCGCCGTTAAATGTTGGTCACATATAAGCATTTTTCTTGTAGTGAATCTAAGGAAACAAGTTCAAGGGATCTGGGCGTTCTAATGAATCTGGAGAGTTTGAGAGGGTTGAGTGGTGGAGGATCGGAAATGGGACAGTAGGGCAACAATGTTTATATTAATCATGGACTTTGTATCTCCCCTCATTCATAAATAAAATCATACATGTATCCGTATTTATTTTCTAACACATTAACTGACTAAATTTGTGCACTTGATATGAACCTAGCTTATTTTTCAACACACTCTTTAAACTAAATTTATCAATCCAAAAGATGCTTTAGAAGACATCAAGTTTTCTTGACTTGGTGAAGATATCCACAAGACGGTCTTGTGACTTCAGAAACTCGAGCACAACTTCTGGCGATTTATAGTCGAGTTACACTTCACATATGAACTAAGAAAACAAGACCACCTCGGGATAACTGCCTACGAACAAAAGATGGCTTGCTACTATGTATAAGCTTGCATTTGTAAATAGAGGGACAGGGTCCTCAAACACACACAGGACTCTTCATCCAGAAAAAAGGGGATCCAACTGGAAAGGCTCATACCAAATCATTAAAGCGGTCAAACAAATGGCATATAAGCTCCGCATAACCTTGGAGATTTGACTTTGTTATTGGAAGATTCTGGTAAGTTTCATGTTGTTGAGATCTATAAAATTGAAAAGTGCCCCGAAAAAAGAAAAGAAAAAAGTCTATGCCACTAAACAAGGCATTGAGAGTTGGGGAATCAAATCTATTTGATGTTTCATTCATTATTCGCATAATATATAAATAGGCCAAACTTACATATAATTGACAAGATATCCTCCAATTTTGGTATGCGACAGAAAGCACCTCAACTTGTATAAAGTTGAATGTGTAAAGACAAATGCTGACTTGCAGACATAAATTTTGGAGGTGTCTAGATGATCATATTGTAAGTTGGAGTGTTCAAGTTTCAACTGACAAAGTGGAGCCAAGTGTCTACTCGTGAATACCGAAAGTTGGAGGACATATTTGTCAGCTGAGGCTAAATTTGAGGGGTTGTTTATGTATTATCCTTCATTATTTATTGCAAAAAAAATATGGAAACATCTTTATTATAGAAAGGGATCTTGTCTCCAATGAAATCTTTTAACATGAGACTATTGGGAGAATCAAACCCATTATTTGTCCTGCCCCATGTGAAAACAAGGTCAATCAAAATTCATATCTATGATCAAATTTTGAGCCCTATGAAATTAGAAAAAAAAAATGCAAGTAATAGGATTATATATGGTCAGTGAAGGAATTAACTACCGTTCTATATATAATACCTACATTTTATTTTGATTATGATATTAGGCTTGCAAGCTTATTCTTGTTGACTTGTAGAATATAAAAGCTCTGATTAGAATATAAAAAAATAAAAATTTAAATATTTGACATTACTACTTCTCATTCTTTAAAATAGTTACTCTTTTCCTGTCGTTCAAATACGTCATTCGATTATAGTAGATACCTATTATCTCATTTAACAGAACTGAATAACTAAAAAATCAAACTAAGAAAATTGAACCGAAAAGATAAGTATTGAACCAAACTAAATTGATATTGTCCGGATTGATGATATTCTTTTCAAAACCAAATACCAAAATCGATCATATAAAAGCAAGCCGAAAAATTGAATGTGCATCCCTTAATTTATACTCATTGTAATATTTACAAATTTACATTCTCGAATGAGTCCATATTGTTATCTCATTAAAGCATTGAAGCTCGAGTATTTTAAAGGAGTGGGGAGGGGGGGGGGAAGAGTTACTAGTAAGCGAAATAACTATATATGCAAAAAAAAATTACTCTCTCCGTTTCAGTTTAAGTGTCGTAGTTTGACAGAAAGACGAAGTTTAAGAAATAAAGAAAGATTTTGAATCTTATGGTCTTAAATTTAAGATATGTGTAATCTTTTAAATCTTGTGGTCTTAAACTTCTCTAGGAATTGAAAGAATTACTGAATATAGAAAGAGACGCTCTTTTTGAGACATATCAAAAAGAAAATTAAGACAATTAAATTGAGACGGAGGGAGTACATCAAAATCATGTGGCAGCAAGCTGCCAGTACATATGTATGTCAGCTCTATCTAGGTACATCTTCTGTTGTACTACATTGCAAAATGCCTGCAAGTTAAATTGCAGTAAGCTGCCAAGGGGTAATGGATAATAAATACGAGAAAAGGCCATAAATAGTTCTTTATCTATGGGAGTAGGTCTAAAATGGTCCCTTAACTATACACTTACCGGTTTTAGTCCTTTAACTATCCAAAAACGTATCAAATTTGGTCTCCGTCTATTTTTTATACAAACGGCGTACAAACTCATAAATTTTTCGTGAGATTAATCATTAAACCATTCCTCAGACCTATATTTCTTTCTCCCTGCTTCTTTTTCCTCAAGTTCCTCTTGTTTAAAAAAAAAAAAAAAAAAAAAAAAAAAAAAGAGTATTCGCACCCGTCGCTCTCGAGTCTCTAAAATTCGAAAAGACAAATTCAGGCACAAAATTTCTGTAACCATTCTTCTCAAACACTACTAAAAAACTAGTAAAAACCAACGGAAAAAAACCGATGGAAAAAACCGACGGAAAGACCAACATATTCTGTCGGTTTTTTCAATAATTTAAAAAAAAAAAAAATTAAGAAAACCAACGGACTGCGTCGATTTTTTTTGCACAAAAATGAGCGAAAAAATATAATTATTTGTTATATTATTTTCTAAAATAAATCGATGGAGTCCGTTGGTTTTTTATTTTTATTTTTTATTTTTTTATTAAAAAAAACCGAAGGAGACGGAGTCCGTTGGTTTTTAGAGCGAAAAAACAGTATAAATTAAATCAATGTAAGAATATGAACAAAAAATATTAGTTGTCTAGTGGTAAAGCCCTTTAATGGCAAGGAACATACCTGGGTTTGACTCCAAGTTCCTACATTTCATTCTTTAATTTTCAGAAAAAAAAAAAAAAAAAAAAAAAACCGACGTGAGACCATCGATTTTTTTTTTTTTTTTTTTTAACAAAATAGTTACAAACAGTGCCTGGTCGGTTTTAACCGACAAGATCCGTCGGTTACGAAACGCGAGAGAGAGAACTTGAGGAAAAAAAAGTTGAGGTTAAAGAATGAACTTGAGGAAAAAGAAGCGAGGGAGAGAAATATAGGTCGAGGAATGGTTTAACGATTAATCTCACGAAGGTTTATGAGTTTGTACGTTGTTTGTATAAAAAAATAGATGGAGACCAAATTTGATAAGTTTTTAAATAGTTAAGGACTAAAACCGGTAAGTATATAGTTAAGGGGCCATTTTAGACCTACTCCCATAGATAAGGGACTATTTATGGCCTTTTCTCTAATAAATACTCCCGGTCTCATTTTACCTTACACGATCATTATTTGACTTGATATAATGTTTAATAAATTAAGAAAGACTTTAAGAGAATCTATGATCTTAATATTTGTGAGGCTATAAAATTTTATAATCTTAAACATTTCATATCATTTGTATGACACTAAAAACTTCTCATTAAGGAAATATCAAAATGTGTCATTCTTTTGAAATGAACCAATAACGAAATATGTCAAACAAAATGGAACGAGGAATATAAGTTATGGAATAAGAGAAGGGGTTGGATGAAAGAGAAGAGCTTATCAAGTTAGCCATGGTGACCTGCCTGAAACCAAGAAAGAAAGGACATACCACACCAATGATCAATATAGTATGTATATAAATTAAAGACCTTTCCAAGTGATTTCAGGCAAGTCATCCTTGGCTACTAAATAAGACTCCTCTCATCATCCTACACCTCTCTTATATCTTCTTCTTCTCTCTCGATCCTTCGTAAATTAACATATAAACAACAACAATATATTCAATGTAATTCCACAAGGGGTCTAGAGAGGGTAGGAGGATATACGCGGATCTTACCCTACCTTTGTAGGGTAGAAAAATTGTTTCTGATAGACCCTCTCTGCTCAAAAGAATGAAAAAGTCTTGCATGAAAGAGGAGAGCATGTCAAGATAGCCAAGGAGACTGCCTGAAACCAAACATAAAGGCCACCATTATATTGATTGTGCAAGTAAACACCTTTAAATAATGGAGCAGGCAAGTCATCCTTGGCTACTAAACAAAATATGACTTTACTCTTCATGTAAGACTACTCTTCTTTTCATTAAGATGATTACTATATGGCAAACTAGCCATGTATTTATAGCCACAAAAACTTAGTAGTCCATGAAGAACTATATAAGCATCTTTTTCATATGTAGTGGCTTTGTGTTATCCTTTTAATTTATTGCCTTGACTTTGGTCTCTCAGATTCATTATCTGATTTCCCAAATTCGAATAAGTTCTCTTCATTTGTAAAGACACTTGCACTCACTTTATCTCCAATCATTTCCTTTTGGAGGAATGTATTGCATCCAAATACCATGTATATATAGGACCATATATACACAATGAGTCACTGGATCCCAGTAGTCTTTAAGTATATCAAGCACATTATTGACCATGGAATAATTATGGATAGGAATTTTCTATTTCCATTTCTTAGGTAGTACAAATTACTTTAATTTTGTTTGGGTATATATAACTCTTTGGTACGAAACCTAATGGCTCAATTAATCCAGATTCGCACCGCGTAGGGTTCATTAAAAAGGAGAAGTGCTCCCTGGCAGATGTTTCTTATTCCTAGAGCTAGAATCCGAGAACTCTGATTAAAGGAAGAAGATATTTCATTCATCGTACCACACCTCCTGGTAGTCAAACTTCCTCAATGTTACATAGACTTAAAATGAGATATTTAATTAACATACAAAATTATGTACCAAGCCACCAATTAGAAAGTTACCTTCATATGAAGAAAAACTTCCTTGAAGTTAAAGTAAGGAAAACGTGATTCAACAGAACTGGTAAGCTCAATTTTTAAATAAACGTGGTGAAGTTGCAACCACAAAGAGTACAACAATCAATTGTTGGACGTAATATCTAGTTTGATCACGTCAGTCATGTGCAAGAGTTTGATGATTAATTTCCAGCTATAGAAAGAGGGAAACGCTAATAGAAAGTAAAAGACCTGGGCTGTAGTAAAAGACCTGGGTGATATTTGGCACAAATATCATGTTTTGTGTCATTTTACATCCTACTCTTATGACTTTTATCGCTTAATTCATGATGCAATCGTCGTATTTGAACTTATGTCGTCATATTTCATGTGTATAGGTACGAAGATGACAAACGATGGAAAACTGTGCTTAAAGTGAGTGTAGACGAGGTGACGAGTCGAAGACCACAAGTGATGAACTAAAAGCAACAAAAACTGAACTAAAGGTCTCGCTTTTCATCCGCATCGCGTGAAGAAAGCGGACAAAACCAGCCTAGGCATTACCATCAAGCGATCCTTCCGCATCGCGGAAGGAAAGCGGGAAGCCCCAGAACATTGCGCGATGCGGAAGGAAAGCGGGGTTCTGCGCAGCTTTCCCGGTTCGACTAGGATTAGGTTTCCTAATTTTTTGTTCCTACCCTAGACTATATATAGACATTTTATTAGCTGAGAACGGTGTGCTGGGGATTATTCAAAGACCTGTAAGCCACCGTTCTATTTTCTCTCTCTAGGTTTATTTTATTTTTCATCTTTTTCAACCCTAGATTATTCATGAATTCTTTTGTCTATGATCGAATCATGAGTAGCTAAACTTCTTAATTCTAGGGTTGTGGCGAAAGACTTGAAAGTTGGTTTGATAACAATTATTATCTATTGATTTTTAATATTTTGGGTTGCTTATTTATTCTTGATCTTAATTGTTTGATTATCTGGCCAATAGTTAGACACTATCTGTGGTGCGCGAATTGGACTTGAGAAAGGGAATTCACGTACGTAATAAGAATAAATAGAGTTTGTTCGATTTAATCGTTTCCCTACTGAGGATAGAGATATACCCTTTAGCCCTACTTAGTTGAATACGGAGAAATAAATGCGTTCTTGTTACCTTTGATGACCATAGAGATATAGGCGTTATAGTAACATCTACAAGCTTGTGAGTAGTTCGAGAGAATATCATAAAGTATAATTAACCCGTCAACTAGTAACCCAGGAAATAAAATAGGTGGAATTGTCCGAAGATCAACTGGATTGTCGAAAGCCATGACCCTAGATCTTTCTCTCATCTGATAATTCTTACAATCTTTGTCAAGATATTCCCAGTCACAAAAACACCCATCACAAATTGTTTACTTTTCAGTTTTAGTTTAGTGCAATAAACATCTTGATTTTCACTTTCTTGAATAGTTTCATCCGAATTTGAATTAGCTTAACAGTAGAATCTAAGTCTCTGTGGGATCGATATCTGGACTTAACAGTCTATATTACTTGTACGACCACGTATACTTGCGTGTGCGTTTGGGAGCAACAAGTTTTATGACTTTAGGAATTTTGACGAATTTGTTCTTATAGAATCTGGCAAATTCGCATCTTTATCAAATCTTAATTTGAAAGAAAGTCCATGCCACTAAATGAGGTATTAGGAATGACACATCTATTTGATGTTTAATTGCCTCTATTATGTGTACTCATGTTGACCGGTGTTTTCAGAGGCATTTTTGGGGTGAGTCTCGGGGCGGGGCGTACCAAAAACGTTTCGGGACATAAATGAAAGGCGTAGATCCACAGGGCGTACGTCCTAGAAATTGGGGCGTAAGTCCCGGGCGCAAAAGCGTAAGCCCAGGGCGTAAAGGCGTATGTCCCGGGCGTTAAATTTTATTTTTATTGTTTTAAAAGTATTTTTGCTATAGATTAATTTTTATTATTGGTGTAATGATATTTATTGTTTATATTATCATGTTTTCATGTTGTAGTGATTTTTCTTAAAATATATAAAATAAAGAAAGCCAATATTATAAATGGTTTTTTTAGATGATTACATGATAGAGATTTCATAGCACTGTGTTCCTGAAGCAAATTCATCCTTTTTTTGTCATTTCTCTTACATTTTTTGCTCTTCTCCTTCTTTAAATATATAAATAAAAGTCAGTGCAAATATTAGTTGAAGGTAGGAAGGACTACTAGATCTGGAGATTGATGATGAAGTAAATAGAGATTTCATTTTAAAGATTATCTAGGCTATTGTCATTTTTTGTGTTGTTACCTTTCTCAAATAATAATTATAATATTTTTTTTTATATTATTGGTGTTTTATTTGAATCTATTTGCATGATTTTAATGAAAACTTTACATTTGCTTATTTTTTAGTAATAAAATTATAAAATTGAAGATACATGAGACATACGTCCCGTGTCTCGGGGCTTACACCTCGCCCCGTGCTGCATAAAATGCCTTGCCTCGCGCCCCCCGCCTCTTAAAACACTAATGTTGACTATAGAAGGCACATATATACAGAATATTAATCTAACGCCCCCGCCCATTTTTTTTTTTGCGTGGATTGCCTTTCAAAGGCGCTGGTTTATTATTTTTGCCCCTCAAATTGCTGGTCTTTAACTTTTGCCCTTTGTTTAAAAAAGTGGCCGAAAATACCACGAGGTCTGGGTTCGAATCCCCACTTTGTCAAAAAAAAAAAAAAAAAAAAAAGCAAGGCAAGGCTTTCGCGAAACCCCTGCCTTAAGGCGAGGAAATAATATCTCTTGCCCTCTTACAATTTGAATAGAAGAAAATGACTTTTTAAGATCCCTTATGTGTAAAAAATAAAGATGTCTTGTAAAAAGGTAATAAAACCAAAAAAAAAGTTTGTAAAGGACCAAAAACTCATTTCTCCCACTTAAGGCCTAAACATTTGTGCCCAAAATTAGGCTTGTTCGGGTAAAAGTTAGACCTTAAGGCAGAGGTTTGCCTTAAGGCTTAATTTTGGGCAAAAGTTTGCCTCAAGGCCTAACTTTTGCTCGAATAGGCCTAATTTTACTATGAAACTCTGCCTTGCGATTTTTTTTTTTTTAACTGCGCCCAGGTTCGAACCCAGAACCTCGGGGTATTAGGTGAAGGGCAAAAATTAAAGACCACCCCCGAATAAGGGCAATCGTGCAAAAAAAAAAAATAATGCTTTAATCCTAAAATTTATTTGGGCTCGACTTTATAATTTATCCGTCGTATTTTGTATGCTTCATTTAACCATATTTGTTCAATGGATAGTCAAACCTAGAAAAAAAAGGAAAAGGAAAAGATAAGCACGAATGGTGAAGTTACTTGGAAATAGTTATATAAGTTTGTTTACACCACTTAGAAACTAGTGGAGGGTAAACAATGTCTTAGTAGTTTTTCGACCTATTAAAACTCCGCCTACCAAAACACCTAGAAGTTGAACACTTGAGTACTAGAACTGGGTTCTGAGTACTGGTCCAACCGACTCTTGCAACAAACAAAGTTCAAAAGTAAATAACACATGAGTTTTTTTCTTGCTTAAGGAAATAAAAATCATGACCATCCTCTGGGATTTCCTGTCAACAATTAACAACGATGAGCAGTCTCGATTACAAAACTTTTTAAAACCTAAGCAGCTTACAATCAACACGACAATTTAAAACTCAAAACATCTACTACAAGATCTCAACAATCTGAAGAACTAAAAGTAACATCCTCCTTATACGAACTTATAAACCTTGTCCGGCCTCGGCCTTCTCTCCCTTGAGATTGTGTTGTTCTTCGTGGACTTGGAAGAAATCAATAAGAATACTCTCTCCTTTCTCTCTATTTATCGGTATCTACTATTTCAATATTGTTTGCCCTTATATTTCGTGCCTCGCTATAGCCTAATCGGTGTAGAGCAGATTTTTGCCTTTACAGTGTCAACTATTGAAGTCGCCTTCGTATTTATCCTTTTTAGATACTCCCTCTGTCCATTATGTGATACACTTTCCTTTTTAGTATGTTCCAAAGAGAATGATACAGTTATATATTTAGTAAGAATTAAAACAATGATACAGTTATATATTTAGTAAGAATTAAAACTTAAAGTTTCGCCTTTACCCTTAATGAAATGGTTTAGAGCCACACAAATATCTATGGTTTGTTTTAGATTATAAATTTCAAAAAATCTTCCTTTCTTTCTTAAACTACGCACTGAGTCAAACTATAACACAGATTGGGACGAAGGGAGTACATCTTATTTTAACTCTCTGTAACTTTGAGTAATTTGTACTTTCTCAAAAATGGAAATAGAAGTTTCCTATCCATATATAATTACTCCATGGTCAATGTGCTTGATATACTTTAGACCATTGGGCATATAGTTCTATGGTAGTCGAGTGCAATACATTCCCACTAAATAATTGGTCTTCGGAGATAAAGCGAGTGCAAGTGTCCATGCAAATGAAGAGAATTTATTCCTTTGGGAAATCAGATAATGTAGCAGAGAGAAACCAAAAGTCAAAGCAATAAAAGGAAAACATAAAGCAACTATTTCAAAGATGCTCATTTCTCCATTGATAATTTGTTGCGACTATAAATATATGGCTTGCATGCCATATAGCAATCACCTAAATAGAAAGAAGTGTAGTCTTACATGAAGAGGAGAGTCATATTTTGTTTAGTAGCCAAGGATGACTTGCCTCCTCCATTATTTAAAAGGTGTTTAATTACCCCATCAATATAATGGTGACCTTTTTGTTTGGTTTCAGGCAGTCTCCTTGGCTACCTTGACATGCTCTCCTCTTTCATGCAAGAATTTTTCTTCTGTTACTATCTCCGTTCCGTTTCAGTTTATGTGATACTTTAATTTCTTTTTTCGTCTGTTTAAAAAAGAATGACACTCTTTTAAATTTGGAAAAAATTAACTTTGCGCTTCTCATTTTTCCCTTAACGAGAAGCTTCTATAACCACACAAATGTTATGGTATGTTCAAACACAATCTCAAGTTTTATAGCCAGACAAATGTTATAACACGTGTTTAGGACCATAAGTATCAAACGTCTTCATTTCTTTTTAAACTTTTGTGCTGAGTTAAACGATATCACATAAATTGAAACGGGTCGAATGGGGTTATTTACGAAGGAGTCTAAGGAAAAGAGAAGTCTAGCATGATGATGAGAAGAATCTTATTTGGTAGCCAAGAAAGGTCTTTCTTGTCCTTTCTTTCTTGGTTTCAAGCAGGTCATCTTTAGCTAACTTGACAATCTCTTCCCTTTCATGCAAGGCTTTCTCTTCTTGCAATATCAAGAGATGAAGATTATGAGGGGGGTCTAAGATGAAAAGAAGAGCCTTATTTGATAGCCAAGGATGACTTGCCTGGACCATTTTCATGGGCTTATTCAATTAGTTAGATAAATTATTTTAAGATAGAGTTTAAGTTATATGCATCGTTAGTATAAGGAACTTTGATATTATTATTATGTTATTTTTACCTATGGTGGCAGGTAATTTTTTTTTTTTTTTTAAGATTACAAATTTCAATACAATGCTAGGAGGCTTATCTATATTTATCCATTAATATTCTGATAGTATATAAAAAAATAAAAATAAAAATAAAAATAAAATATTACACTGACGGTGTATATAAATTAAACTCTTCAAATTAAAATATAAAAGAGATGAGCCTTTTTAAGCATGGGTTGCAGGCAGTCATCTTTGGCTATGTGATATGCTCTTCACTCTCATCCTAGGCCTTCTCTTTCCTTTGTTATAGTTTCCCTCTTGGCGTGCAACAATTTGTACACAATGTAGTACCACACAAGAATCAAGATGCATCCAATGGTAGATAGAGTACGTATAATTAATGTATCATTTAGTGTATATCGAAGTAGTCAAATGTTGTGTAAAGCTTTTACTTTATTTGTGGAATAACACATTTCGTGAACGAATAAAAAGGATTGCCTTTTTTCTGCTTATATAAGGGGAAAAAAGTTAAAAAGAGCTTACGATGTTGATTTCTTATTCCACTTTAATGATGCAAAAAGCATGATGATTTTGATAGTAGAAAGTTGATAACATCTTTGTCTTTAAATGAAGGTTGATTTCATTAAACCCCATAGACATGTAGCTAGCCAAATCACTAAGTAGGCGTTTGGCCATGAAAACCAATTATTTTTCACTTTATTTGATATCTTGGAGTTGGAGTTGAAGATGGAGTTGTGTTTGGTTATAGTTTTTGCAAAGAATATTTGCTTGTTTGAAAGTGAAAACAAGTTTTTTGGTGTTTTTCAATGTCTATTTGGAATTTCCATGGCCAAACGTTCATTTCCAAATGAAGTGAAAATGTTTTCTGGAAAAAAAAAATGAAAAAATTTCATGGCCAAACGGGCCCTAAGAGTAATGAGATTATATTGTTGAACTTATTACAAAAAGATACAAGATTATGTTATTAATTAATAAATTCACGTAACTGTCGAGATCTCATTATCCCTTTTCTCTTTTAGCTTATCTCTGATTGCTGGTACTTGCTGCTCAAGTTGGAGAACCCGGAGAAGAACCAACAAACTTCCGGAAACAAAACTAACTAGCAGAGATATAAGCTAAATCAGGAACAAAGCAAGCTCTTTTTTATCCTTTTGTGTATTTTGTAGTTCCTCATTTATGTGCACTGCCATCTTTCGGCGCAAATAAATTACGAACTTTTTTTTTACTAGTGTTTTATCGGGATAGTCTTCAAATCGATCAGTATGAACAATCTTTGGACAAGTGCTTCTACTAGCACGTTATTTTGTAATGATGCATGTTAAGCTTATATAAATTAATCTTTCGAACCAAATTATAATTTTCAAGATCTCAAGAAATAACCTAGACCAAACCAATTAGGGAGAGAAGGAATTTGGAAGAGGAAGATAGCTTTTGAAATAGGAAAATGTATCAATTCCAAAATCCAGGCTCATTGTCGAAATATCTTGGTATCCTTATATAATGTTGCATCCATGTGAGATTTTTTTTTTTTTTTTGACAATATAAATCGTGTCCGCAAGCTCTAGACATATTGCTTATGGTTGGTCTAGCGAAACTACTATGTCTGCACCTATCTTAGAATATAAGCTGTTTTCAGAAAACTACTATGTCTGCACCTATCTAGTAAACAATGAGTCGTATGCACTCTTTTTGAATTACTAGTCTCAGTAGACATGCGTTGCCACGTCGTCTTTAGAAATTTTGTGTAAAAGATAGTTTTTTTAAAATAAAAAAAATTATCGCCGTATGGTGGCGAACCTTTATATCAAATAATCAGGAATTACAAAGCGAAGGGGAACATAAGCTCAACCCTCTGTTCTAGTTTACAGCTAATGACTGCTCACAAAATAAAGCAACTGATCTCGAAATATAGCATCAAAGGAACCCAAGAATGGCTAAAATATACAGTAGCAGATGGCCAAAACTGCAGCAGTAGATTACTTCCAAAACAGAGGTGCAAATGACCAAAAATGCCGCAGCTTTTGGCCTCAAAATATAGCAGCGTTTGGCCTCAAAATACAGCAGCGTTTGGGCTAAAAAAACCGCGCAGTAGATTACTCCCAAAATGAGTTGCAAATGGCGACAAAATCAGCAAAAGTTTGGCCTAAAAAATTACACAAGTAAAAGGTTGAAATGCAGCAGCGTTTGGCCTAGAAAATACAGCAGCAAATGACCGAAATTGCAGCAACGTTTAGCTTCAAAGATCACATATGCTTGCTTAAAGAGCGGCAATTGCACGTCATTTCCTGTCATTCTCTCTCATCGCAAAAAATATTAGATAATAATGTTGGAAATTTGGAAGAGTAAGACAACACAAATAATACTCAAAATTCACTAGAAGAGAAATGGAGGAAAGATGATTTTCTATTCAACTTGGCTTAATTCAAATGGCTAGATTACATGACCATTTATAGGTGAATTCATCCATGTATCTATCCTAGCATACATGTATCACTATTAATAATTTTACACTTCACATCCTCCAAGTACATGAATAAGAACTCACTAGACTAATCTAGAATTTTCCACCAATTCATGTATCTCCTAATACATTAATCTACTAGTTCATGAACTAAATTAAATATAATGTGAACAAATTAAATAATGTGAACAAGTTTATTTTTTCAACATCCCCCCTTAAACTTGATTCACTACTCTAAGAGCCATCCGCAGCTTTTGACAAATATCAATCTTTAACGGCTTGGTGAAAATGTCCGCAACTTGGTCTTGAGATTTCACAGACTCAATCTCTACCTCCTTCTTCGATATGCAATCTCTAATGAAATGATACTTAGTATCAATATGTTTGCTCCTTTCATGAAACACCGGGTTCTTGGCCAACGCAATGGCCGCTTTGTTATCAATACAAATCTTAGTTGCCTCTTCTTGTGGTTGGTGAAGTTCTTTCAACAAGCTCCTTAGCCAAATTTATGACAAACACAAGAAGAAGCCGCTACATACTCTGCTTCACATGTTGACAAAATCACAATTGGTTGCTTCTTGGAATTCCATGTAAATGCAGAATTTCCAAAAAGGAAAACAAACCCGATAGTACTTTTTCGGTCATCAACATCACCAGCCCAATCACTATCACAATAGCCAACAAGCTTGAAGTCCTTGGAAGATGAATAAAAAATTCCATAATCAAGTGTACCTTTGATGTACTGGAGTATTCTTTTGGCTGCTTTTAAATGAGAAGTTGTTGGAGTTTCCATAAAGCGACTGACAAGTCCAACACCAAAAAGAATATCGAGTCTCGTACAACGTAAATACCTTAAGCTTCCATCAAGACTCTTGAAATATGTGGGATTGATATTTTCTCCATCTTTACGCTTGGACAGTTTAACTCCACAATCCACTGGGGTGCTAACAGGCTTGCAATTCTCCATCTAAAATTTCTTGAGAATCTCCTTTGCATATTCTCCTTGAGAAATAAAGATGACATCATTCTTCTGCTCCACTTTAATGTCAAGATAGTATGACATTAGGCCAATGTCCGTCATCTCAAATTCTCTTGTCATTGATTTCTTGAATTCTTCAAGAATCTTTGGATTATTTCCTGTCAAGATCAAATCATCCACATACAAACAAACAAGTAATGTGTCACCATCTTCATTAATTTTTACATAAAGTGCATGCTCATGTGGACACTTTAAAAAACCATTTGCTTGGAAGTATTTGTCAATTCTACAATTCCAAGCCCGTGGAGCTTGTTTCAAGCCATAAAGAGCCTTCTTCAATTTCAACACTTTATCTCCATCTCCTTCAACCTTATAGCCCAAAGGTTGATCAATGTATACTTCTTCCTCCAAAATCCCATTCAAGAAAGCCGACTTTACATCTATTTGATGGATTTTCCACTGATTCTGAGCTTCCAAAGAAATAATCAAGCGGATTGTCTCCAAATGAGCAACTGGTGCAAACACCTCATCATAATCAATACCGGCCTTTTACTTGTACCCCTTTGCTACCAATCTTGCTTTGTACCTCTCTACTTCTCCTTTGGAATTTTTCTTTAGCTTGTAAACCCATTTGACTCCAATGGTGCTTTTTCCTTTTGGAAGTTTTGCCAACTCCCAAGTGTCATTCTTCTTGATTGCCCTGATTTCTTCATCCATCGCATTTCTCCATTTTGGATTACCGGCGGCATCTTCATAACTTACGGGCTGGTGTCCACCAATAAACAAAAGTGATTTAAATCACTTAAATTTTCTGTTACTTCTTCCGTTGCGTCATACAAGTCTCGAAGACTTCTAGACTTTCGAGGTACACTTCTTGAACTTGATTCCCCAACTTCTTGAACTTGCGGTGGAGGTGTTGTAGGCGGTGTAGTAAGGTCGCTCCATAACTTCTTCATCATGTTCATCATCAAGGAATGGACTAAAAGAGTAATCTTGCTCTTTAGACTTCCATTCCCAAGCACTATCTTCATCAACTTCAACATCTCTGCTTATGGTGACCTTGCCATTTCTTGGGTTGTATAACTTATAACCTTTAGATCTTTGCGCATAACCAACGAAAACATACCTCTCGCTTTTTTCATCAAGCTTAGATCTCTTCTCATCCGACACATGTGCATAAGCAATGCTTCCAAACACTCGCAAGTGAGTAACTTTTGGTTTGAAACCACTCCAAGCCACTTGCGGTGTTTTGCCACGAACACTTTTGGTGTGACACCGATTTGATAAATACACCGCACAAGCAACTGCTTCAGCCCAAAACTCCTTTGGCACATTTTTGCTCTTCAACATACTTCTTGCCATGTTGAGAATAGTTCGATTCTTCCTCTCCACCACGCCATTTGTTGAGGCGATCTTGGAACGGTCAAAAAAATGACGTATTCCATTTTTTCCTCAAAAAGCCTTGAATTCATTTGAAGTGAATTCTCCAACATTATCGGACCGAAGTGACTTTATTTGGTAGCCACTTTGTTTCTCCACCATGCTCTTAAAATTCTTGAAGTTTTCAAACACCTCAGATTTTTCCTTCAAAATATATACCCAAGTTTTTTGAGAATAATCATTAATAAAGAGAAGGAAATAATTACTTTTACCAAGTGAAGCTGGCTTGATAGGTCCGCACACATCCATGGACACCGTGCACTTGTCAATGACTCTTTGGGAAAGCTTTTCCTTGACTGGTTTCCAAAAAGACATCCTTTGCAAAGATGATTAGGATGGTTAATGGTTGGCAACTCTTTCACCATATTTTCCTTTTTCATCAACCTTAGACTATCAAAATTCAAATGGCCAAATCTCAGATGCCAAAGCCAAGATGAATCTTTGACACATGAAAATAAGCACCTTGGTACATCACTTTGAAGATTCAAAACAAACATTTTATTTTTAGCCATAGGAACTTTCTAAGCAAGAACAAATAGAACAATATCTCATAATCCAAAGTAAACCCAACTAGTAGGTAAAAAGTCACCAAATGAGCCAAAAAGTTGTCACAAAAATCATTCTTTCCTATGCATCTTGCTTTTTAACTTTCACAAACAATTTGGAGGGGTATTCGCATTTCAATATTTCACATGCAAGAGACTAACTCTATTAGTACCAAACAAGACAAGAGTTTCCACATTTTTCCTCAAAGGAGCACCTACACTTAAAATTTTAACAACAAAATAAATTTTTTAAAACGATGGGTTGCCTCCCACCAAGCGCTTAATTTAACGTCGCAGCACGATGGTTACCTTTACCACTTTTCCTTCCATTTGGAAGATATGAATTTGCACCCCAACTTTGAATCAAGATTATGATGACGCTCATGGGGCGGCGGTAGAAAAGCAAAGAGGCCAACTCTGGGGTATCGCATCATGCACTTCTTAGCCTTTAAGTGAGGAATGCCATTTTGTCTTCTTGGCATAACAAACTTCAAAATAAAAACACATTGGTTTTCATCACCAAATTCCTCCATAGGCTCAGGTGGTTCAATTTTCATATCACCCTCCAAGCACAATGTTGAAAAATGGTTAGAATGTGGTCCAATGCGCTTAAGTTTTAAACATGCACTATCTTTGACATCCTCACTCCCAAATGAATTGGAGTCAATTTCAACATTTTCCATGACACCGATTGACTCTAATTCCCTTTCTTCTCCGGCATCTCCAATAAGCATAGAGTTGGTTGGTGGATGTTCAATTTTTGATTTCTCACAATGAAGCTCACTTTCTCCTTCAAATATGAACCTTTCTTGACTACTTTCAACACCCTCAAGTTGGTGAGCATTATGAGCCTCAACCAATAATTGCATTTGATCCTCCAAGGTGTGAATAGCTTTGTCGTTGCAACTAATTGTTTGACTCAAGTCATTAAGTGCTTGCTTCAAGTCCTTAACTGCTAAGTTCTATTTGTCCACTTTTTCAAGAATGGTCTCTAACATGAGCATCATCTTCTCATTTTGAGCATTTGAAACTTCTTCCACTTCCCTATCCCTATTGTCATCAAAATCAAAAGTAGAATCGTCATAGTGGGGGTTCGGGGAAGGGAGGGACAAATAAGCATAATTAGCCCAGTGACCATTTTGGCCACCACACCTATCACAAATACTCCACTCATAGGTTTGAGATTGTGCGCCCAATCCGCCCCCGGGAGAATTCAAACAATGTTGCCATGAGTGTGGTCCTCCACAATAAGGACAAGGGTCATCAAAGTATGAACAACTACCATCCGACCAATTTTCATGGAATGATGCCATTTTTTATATATATATAAAAATAAAATAAAATAAAATAAAGCAAAGAAACAACTACACAAATATTCAAAATTTTGGATCAAAGCAAGTAAGCTTAAATCCCAAACTAACCCAAATACGCCAAATTGTTTCCGGCTACGGCGCCAAAATTGATAACGTCCAAATCCACTCCTCAAAGAGAAAGTGTACACGATCGTATGCAATATAATTTACCCAACTATGAGTCGGGGTCGATCCCACAGGGAACAATATGCTAGGTGATCAAGCAAGTAAGGAATTTTCACTTTCTACGCTAAGCTAAACACTTGATAAGATTTTTTGGTTTTTGATTTTGAAACTACCAAAGATAAAACTAACCTAGAAAGCGAGTAAAATGATCAATGGCCACAAGTTTAGATACAAAGGAAATTACGCTCAAATAACGATCCAATATATTTTATGATTTTACAACTAAGAGTGGGTTTATGTTAATAGATAATGATTTCTAAAATCTCATTGAAAGTCTTCCAACCAAATCAATGAATTTCACTCTAAGCTTTTCTAAGCCTTAAAGTGTGATATTAGGCACAATCAATTTAACCTCAAGTAACTATCCTCTTCCGAGCTCAAGTTATTAGATGGGTTTAATGGACCAAATTCTTGTTAATTAATCTTTCCCAACCTAGATTTCCTCTTCCGAGCTCAATCAAAGTAAATGAGCGAGGGTTAGCTAATCCTTTAAGAAACATTAAAGAACAAGATTAATTAAAACAACAAAGACCCACTTCAATAGCAATAAAAATCATTCAATACATAAGCATAACAAGAGATTTAATCCAACACTTGATAATGAATAATATCATAAACAAGATTCAAGTGAAAGAAAAAATACTACACACTTAAATATTCAATACAAAACAAGGAATTGAAGAAAGATTTAAGAAATATCTCATTAAGGTACTCCAATCTTCTCCTCCAATGGTGTAGATGAAACCCTAGCTCTCCAAGCTTGAAAATATGGCCAAACATAAGTTTTACAAACCTAGCATTCTACTTATAGCATTGCCATGAATCTGGAACAAATTGTGTGGACAAAAATACCTGTGTGCACAACATGCTACTCACATCCGGTGTCGCATGTTCAACTTTGCGAGTCGCGTATTTGTGCATAACTATAGCATGTTGTGCAAGCAGCTGTGGTGCAGCAAGTGCTGTTCACAGGCACAACATGCTACTGGCATGTGGTGTCGCAGGTGCTGCACCAACTATCTTCAATTGCTTATATCTCTTTGTCAGCTGCGTAAAGCGACAAGTATTTTGCATGCACAACATGCTACTCGCGTCTTTGCTAGCATGTGCCGTATTTCAGCTATTTTGCTCAATTTGCTCCGTTATGCTCTCCAAGAGCATCTTATCCTACAAAAACGACATAAATACACGAAAAGTAACACCAAAAGTGCTTGAAGAGTCACAAAAGCTTAAGGAATTAGCATAGAATATCTCGTAATTTCACGGCACATCAAGGTGGTGTAGTAGGGCTGCTCCATAACTTCTTCATCATGTTCATCATCAAGGAATGGACTAAAAGAGTAATCTTGCTTTTTAGACTTCCATTCCCGAAGCACTATCTTCATCAACGACTCTACTTATGGTGACCTTGCCATTTCTTGGGTTATATAACTTATAACCTTTAGATCTTTGCGCAAAACCAACGAAAACATACCTCTCACTTTTTTCATCAAGCTTAGATCTCTTCTCATCCGGCACATGTGCATAAGCAATGCTTCCAAACACTCGCAAGTGAGCAACTTTTGGTTTGAAACCACTCCAAGCCTCTTGCGGTGTTTTGCCACGAACACTTTTGTGTGTGGGATTTGATAAATACACCGCACAAGCAAGCTTGCTTGACCCAAAACTCCTTTGTTGGCATATTTTTGCTCTTCAACATACTTCTTGCCATGTGGAGAATAGTTCGATTCTTCACTCCACCACGCCATTTTGTTGAGGCGATCTTGGAACGGTCAAAAAATGACGTATTCCATCTTTCCACAAAAAGCCTTGAATTCATTTGAAAGTGAATTCTCCACCATTATCGGACCGAAGTGACTTTATTTGGTAGCCACTTTGTTTCTCCACCATGCTCTTAAAATTCTTGAAGCTTTCAAACACCTCAGATTTTTCTTTCAAAAAATATACCCAAGTTTTCGAGAATAATCATCAATAAAGAGAAGAAATAATTACTTTTACCAAGTGAAGGTGGCCGGCTTGAGATCCGCATACATCCATATGAATCAACTCTAAAGGACAACGTACTTGTCAATGACTCTTTGGGAAAGCTTTTCCTTGGTGCTTTCCAAAAGATATCATTCGCAAAGGCGATTAGGATGGTTAATGGTTGGCAACCCTTTCACCATATTTTTCTTTTTCATCAACCTTAGACTATCAAAATTCAAATTGCCAAATCTCATATGCCAAAGCCAAGGTGAATCTTTGACATATGAAAATAAGCACCTTGGTACATCACTTTGAAGATTCAAAACAAACATTTTATTTTTAGCCATAGGAACTTTGGCTAACAATCTCCCATTTTCATCTTTCATAGTCAACTTTTTTATCTTTGAAATGAATGTCATAATTTTTCTCCAAAAGCTATCCCAAACTCATAATATTACTTTTCATTTCCGGTATATACATGACATTGGAGATAAATTGATGACTTCCATCTTTCAAACGAATTAAAATCGTACCTTTTCCTTTGATTTGAACTTTTGAAGAGTCTCCAAGAGTGATGTTGCTACCATTAAATTCCTCAAACTCGGCAAATAAATGCTTCTTCATAAATATGGTTGCTTGCACCGGAATCAAAGTACCATTTATTTCTTTCTACACTTTCTTCTTCTTTACATGCTATGAGTAAAGTGTCATCTTCATCTTCATTTTTGCTCTCCACAAAATTATTTATCTCCTCCAGTTACTTTTACATTCCTAGGAAAAATGACCATATTTATGACAATTATAACATTCAATATTTGATTTGTCATACCTTCCTTGATTTGACCTCTATCCTACTACCTCTTCCGCGGCCTCTTCCTTGGTTGGAGTCTTGACTTCTATTTTCTTTAGTCGGAGGTTGACTACCACCTCTTCCTTCTCTACCACGACCTCTTCCATGCCCACGACCTCTTTGTTGTGAGCCACGCCTTTTTTCATCTTTCTCCTTCGAAGAAAGTTTTGCTTGCAAAGCTTGTTCACCAACTCTTGTTTCGGTTTCTTCAACTTTTCTTCACGTGCTTGCAAAGAACCCGTGAGTTCTTCATGGTCATGGTGTCCAAGTCCTTGGACTCTTGAATGTTAACAACAATATAATTAAATTTTGAATCTAGGGATCGTAATATTTTTGCAACGACCCTATCATCATTCAACTCTTCACCATATCTCTTCATTTGATTGACAACCGCAAGACTCTTGAAATATAATCCGAAGCTTGTTTCGGATTCCTTCATTACGCGATTCAAATTCTCCTCTTAAGGTTTGGAGACGAACCTTTTTCACCTTGTCCAAACCTTTAAAGGAAGTTTGAAGAATATCCGATCTTGCTTGGAGTTGGTTGCATTTGCAACCTTCTCGAACATCTTTCATCCAAACTTTGATGGATGAGTGTGAGTGCCTTTTGGTCTTTCTTCTTTGTCGCAGCGGCGTCATCTTCTTCATCAATGCCACTCTCCACAATTTCCCATACATCATAGGCTCCAAGCAAAAGCCTTCGTTCGAATGCACCAACTTCCATAATTTTCTTTAGTGAGCATCGGAACTTGGAATGGAGTTCCATCGGTGTTAGTCATTTTCTCTACGTTTTGTTGTCTCTTTAACACACGGGCTACGATACCAAATGTTGGAAATTTGGGAGAGCAAGACAACACAAATAATACTCAAAACTCACTAGAAGATAAATGGAGGAAAGATGATTTTCTATTCAACTTGGCTTAATTCAAATGGCTAGATTACATGACCATTTATAGGTGAAGTCATCCATATATCTAGCCTAGCATACATGTATCACTATTAATAATTTCACACTTCACATCCTCCAAGTACATTAATAAGAACTCCCTAGACTAATCTAGAATTTTCCACGAATTCATGTATCTCCTAATACATTAATCTACTAGTTCATGAACTAAATTAAATATAATGTGAACAAATTAAATAATGTGAACAAGTTTATTTTTTCAACATATTATTTCTAATTATATACATTTATTTTATGAGGTACAAATATATTGGTATGATATAATATTGCACCCACTTAATACTTCTTTGAAATTGGTGTTGTTGGTAATTTTTTATCTTTTTTTTCCTCACATGGAAAACATGCTGCAACTAAGATAATACAATATTAAGAATTAAGTGACCATATATTAATTAATCGTCATTTAAAAATATAAAAGTGTTGAAAATCATTTACAAATAATCTCTTTTTTTGTGTATTAAATATTATAAATATTAATATTAATACTAACAAACAAAAGCAATTTAGAAAGCCGCTGGCTAAGCTATTCTCAAAAGCAAAAGAAGAAATTGGAAGACAACTTAAAGCTGTTGGCATTCAAACTTGAAATTGATTTTTGCCACCATAAGCTTAATAAAGGTAATTAGGAAAATTAGAATTATCATTATAATTCAGGTGGTAAGAAAAATAATAGATAAACAAGCAAGCAGTAAATCTAAAATATTCAACCCGAAATAAGCATGACCATTGTGGCTAGAAGCGGATCAAAAGCTTGGCTTCATAGTAGAATTGTGAAGGTTTTGGGACTTTCCAAAATAGATTATAGTTGACGTGACAGCAAATATTCTTTATTTAATTAGTTTGGAAATCGAAATTCAAAAGTATAGAATTGTTTAAAAGCTTTTTAACTTAAAAATTTTATTTACTAAAACAACCAATAGAAATATGGTAGAATTAAACTAAAAGGATATATAAGTCATTTAATATTGAAAGATATTTTGGTCAACCAGCGTTTATATTCAGGCTTTTAAAATAATATAGATGGTTTTGATATTAACGAACGTGGCAATAGTATTAGGATTGTTGTTACCGAGTTAAGGACCAGATCCTATTAGGTGATACTTTAGAATGGCTGGAACCTAATCCTAGCAGATGTAGAAGTCACTTTCGCACGAGATACTTTATATTCTCGTGTTATATATATATATGACCTAACAACATCCCAAATAATAGAGAATCTTCGTGGATCTTGATAGTTAATGTGGAGTTTTTTTTTTCCGTAAACATCTTTATTTTATTACTTCAAAAGATGACTTACATGTCTGTAAGATGTCAGTGCATCATTTACAACCTAACTTGGGAAATTAGAATTCCAAGAAATTCTATGTAAACACAAAAAGAGAGAATTTAGCTATATTATGAGTTAGCACATTCCATTCACGAAGAATATATACAAAGTTGATACTTTCAAAGGAACTCGTTAATCTCTATATATCTCGCAAATGGTCTCTTATCTCCCAAGATACCGTCATCTTCTTACGTAACGTTTGTATCACATTCTTTGCATCCGGTCATTACATGTACGCTCTTTCTAAAGCACAATCGAATTGCTAGTGTGACTACTATATATAGCCTTCCTACAAATTGAATAGGGATGCCAAGGGCATGAAAAAGAAAATGACCACAACTATCCATAGCCACCATTCCAATGCTCGCTTTTTTCCTTTTCAACCTATAAGCACAAGCATCGGTAAAAACAACAATCACATCTTGTGCCATAATAATATTTTCATCATGAGATCTATTAGGCACGCAAGACAAAACTTGTGAGTTAGCAAAACATCATTATATTCATGAAAATCAAATAAAGCCTTATTAACAATGTCGTTAGGTTCATATGTATCTGCATTAAAGCGAAAGAACTTCTAGCTTTCCATATATTTCATAAATAGAAACACTTAATCTCGATAGCTCAACGGAATCAAAAGCATATGTATTCCGAAACAAACCATGCCACTAGCTTGAAATCCTACAAATATTTTTCTAAATAGGGCAGGTTGATGGGACACAATTTCCACTAAAAGCGAGCTTTCGGGCACCGAGAAAAACATATGATCAATGATTTGTTTTCTAAACCACGCAATACAAACATCGCAAGTATAATTTAATCTCTTAGAAATGTTAGCATTAGCGGTAAGACATTAAGTATGCATTTTCTAAGAAAATGTTTATATTTTTTTTTTTATCTTTTGACCAAAAAAAATCCAAAAAGATTTTAGAACGGATAACTGGGTTTGGGCCATTTCCGTTTTAACACAAAAACAAGATTTTTCCAGGTGAACCGATCTAACCTCGTTTTCCCGATTTAGTATAATCCCAAAATTTTTTCCCGAAGTTCCTAATGATAATGGAAAAACAAAAAATTAATATCTTTGGACAAAAGAACAAAGGGGGATATTCCAAATTTTTTTTTGGGATCAATAAGAGTTTAAACCCCCGGTAAATAAACAGTGTTTGCCCTCGGAGGTTTAAAACCATTGGAAATTGGGAATTTGGTTTTCCTCTTAATGTTGTTTATCTACTTCCATTAATTCCTTGTTGCAATAACTCTTTCCCAAAGATGCCTTTCCAAACCCAAGAACTGAAGGGGGATCTGTTGAAAAAAAGTTTTTGGAAGTATTTTTTTTAATTTTGCTCTAAAGAAAGAATCTTTTTTTAAAAAATCCTCCCCCAACTTCCCCAAAAGCCTTGTTAAAACTTTTTAACCCCAAAAACTAAAGCCCTCCTTTGATTTTCCCTACACAAAGGGGAATTTTTAAATTGCTTGTTTGTTGACATAAAAGGTTTGTCATCTTTGCCAACTCGTATTTCCGATTTGGTTTAAACAAGTATTTTTATTAAATTTTTGACATCTCATGTTTGAAGCTATCACGTTCGTATATTTCCCATGTTTCCGGGTGATTGCCCAACCGGGGGTTCGCTCCCATGCGGGAAGGCCGAGTGCGTGTTTCGCCCGGCCATGGTTCGGGGGTGACAAAACTTTTTTCGAGCCGGTTCGTGTCCCGGGGTCTTCCGTGTCCCGGGGGTCCTTTTATTGTGTGAGGGCCCCTACTATAAAATTGACCCCGACATTCGGGGTTTTCCCCAATTTTGTCGTGCGGAAGCGTTTTTAGGGTGCCTTTCTAATTCGAGGTACGTATTTTAAAAAAACCCCGAAAGGAAAAACACCGAAGGCCGCCCCCCAAGGGGGTCGGAAACAACTCGCGGAACCGTTCGGCTGGGGCCGGCCCCCCCGTCCCCCATTTCCCCCGGTGATTCGGATGTTAAATGCTTCAATAACCCCTGGGGGCGGCTGGCCGTCGAACGGGTCAAGTTCGAAAAAAAGGAGGTTTGAATAAGGGTTTCCCCAAAGAAACCCCCCCGCCGGAAAAAAGAAAGAGAACCCTGGGACTACATGATGCTCTTAAAATCTTGGGGTTTTGACGTTCAACGGCTTTTTGACTCTCCCCGGCGAGCATTAACCAAGGTTGAATCTTGGGTTGCCCGGGGGGAGGATGCACCTCTTTAAAAGGGGGTGGGGGTGCATTCCCAACCATTCCCCGGAGGGTCGGGAAAAACTAAGGGAAATTCCCAACAGGGGAAAAAGGGGGCGGTTTGGGTACATTTAGTTGTCGGGCGGCCCAAACATGCTTCAAATATTACGGGGCAGAGGGCGGGGGAGGAGGTTTGTTGGGGGACCATTCCCTTTAGAGGGGCCAAATTTGCATGAAGGGGGGAAGACCATCCAAGGTTCTTTTGTATAGGGCAAAAACAAGGGTAAAAGGGGGAGGAACCGCAAAAAAAAAAGAAAGGAGTTCACAAAGGGGCAAATCTCGGGGGTTGGGGGAAAAGG
>NW_026726625.1:0-41012 GCF_029784015.1 Lycium ferocissimum | reverse complement strand
TTTGCTCGGGCATGATCTTCCTTATTGTACTTCATACTTTTCCGGGTGACATTTTTAAATGTGACCCCTTTCTTCGGAGCCGCGTTTCTTGCCCACAGTCGGACACACGGTTGGTGATCCTACGGCTTAGGACTTACGCGAGTGCTTGGAGAGCTCCGTTGTTCCGGAGCTTGAGATATTTTAATTACGGATCCTTTTGACATCGATTCTGCTATACTCTTAGAGGTCTGTAGACATATGTGGGTTGTGTATATATGGTTTGGTCAGCTATATGGATGTAGTTCATCTTGGATGTCCCCGTGTATAGTGGCAGCCTTGTCGGCTTGCATATTTGTTATATTTTGGTTAGCTATGGCTCCTCAGGAGACAGGTTCATTATGATATATGGCATTATGATTCTACAGCACGCTTTTACAGATTTCCACATTGTCCTTAGCATCAGTCTGATTATATCTAATAGGTTCGTATACGAGTGTCCAACTCGGGCACTAGTCATGGCCCACCGATTTGGGACGTGACACCTTTGCATCCGTTCGTCTTTAACCTCGAAGATGCCATTCACCTGGTTAACAACCAAGTGAGAGTCGCATTTTGCTTCAATTATTTCGGCCCCCATACTCCGAGCTAACTCCAAACCTGTAATCATAGCCTCATTCTCGGCTTCATTGTTAGCAATTTAACAGTTCTAATGGATTGCCGAACCGCATCCCCGGCAGGGGTTCTAAGAACGATTCCAAGCCCAGAACCCTTAAGGTTCGAGGCCCCATCCGTGTGTAGCGACCAAATACCCGAGGCTTTTCTCGAGGTTAGCAGAAGTTCTTTTTCAACCTCGGGGACCATGGCCGGGGTGAAGTCTGCCACAAAGTCGGCTAAGATCTGGGACTTGATGGCCGTCGGAGGCTTGTATTCGATATCATATCCGCTAATCTCTACAGCCCATTTAGTTAGTCTACCCGATAATTCCGGTTTATACATGATGTTCTTTAGAGGGTAGGTAGTCACTACACATATCGGATGGCATTGAAAGTAGGGCTTGAGCTTTCTAGAAGCACTTACCAATGCCAATGCCAACTTTTCAAGATGGGGATAACGGGTCTCCGCATCCCCCAAAGTTCTACTCACATAATATATGGGGAATTGCGTACCTGATTCTTCTTGGACCAAAACACCACTTACCGCTACCTCGGACATGGCAAGGTAGAGAAAAAACTGTCGTCCGCTTTCGATGTGTGCAATAGAGGCGGGCTGGACAAGTACCCTTTCAATTCTTGTAAGGCTTTTTGGCATTCCAGTGTCCAGGTGAAGTCATTCTTTTTCCTTAATAAGGAGAAGAAACGGTGACTCTTGTCCGAAGATCTCGATATGAACCGACTCAGCGCCGCTATCCTTCCGGTAAGCCTCTGCACTCCTTTGACGTTATTTACCACCTCGATATCCTCGATTACTTTGATCTTGTCCGGGTTGATTTCAATTCCCCGGTTAGACACCATGAAACCCAGGAACTTGCCTGACCGGACACCGAAAGCGCATTTCTCCGGGTTAAGCTTCATGTTGTATTTTCGAGTACATCGAAGGTTTCCTCGTAAATGTTTTAAATGGTCCCTCTCGTTTCCGGACTTGACAACCATGTCATCAATATAAACTTCCATTGTTTTTCCTATCTATTCTTCGAACATCCCATTAACTAGGCGTTGGTAAGTTGCACCGGTATTTTTTAATCCAAAGGGCATGACATTGTAGCAGTAAGTCCCATTAACTAGGCGTTGGTAAGTTGCACCGGCATTTTTTAATCCAAAGGGCATGACATTATAGCAGTAAGTCCCATACCGGGTAATAAAGGATGTTTTCTCTTGATCCTCTGGGTGCATCCGAATTTGGTTATACCGGAGTAAACATCGAGAAAACTTAACATCTCATGCCCAGCCGTCGCATCGATCATTCTATCGATGTGAGGCATCGAAAATGAATCCTTCGGGCATGCTTTGTTTAGGTCCTTATAATCAACGCACATTCGAAATTTATTACCTTTTTTCGGCACCACCACTACGTTAGCCAGCCAATCCGGGTATTTTCCCTCCCGAATAGAGCTTATTTTCAAAAGCTTTGTTACCTCGTCCTTTACGAAGGCGTGCTTCGGTTCGCCATGAGCCTCCGCTTCTCGCTTCACCCCGGGAAATCTCCGTCGAGGCCGAGCTTGTGAGTTGCTACTTCGGCGGCACACCTTTCATATCTATATGCGACCATGCGAAACAATTAGCATTAGCTTGAAAGAATTTAATTAACTTGCTCCTGAGCTCCGAGGTTAACCCCGTGCCCAGGTATACCTTTCTATTCGGTTGATCTTCAAACAAGATGACTTGCTCCAACTCCTCTACTGTAGACTTGGTTGCATCCGAGTCATCCGGCAAGACGAATGATCTGGGTATACCGAAATCATCCTCTTCATGCTCACAACCCCCACGCTCCGTTGTCGAACCCGTGCACGGTAGTTGCTATTTGGAGTCCTTGCCCCCGGTTGACTCTTCTTCTTTTTGATTTGGCTTTTTGGGAAGAGGTGATGCTTCCTCAACTGCGAACATCTCTCTTGCGGCGGGTTGTTCTCCCCGGATGGTTTTTATCCTCTCCGGGATCGGGAATTTATTGAAATGATGTAACGTCGATGGCACGGCTCTCGTGCTATGTATCCATGGTCTACCCAGCAATGCATTATACTTCATATCCCCTTCAAGTACACAAAACACCGTTTGCTGAATAGTGCCATCAATGTTGACCGGCAAGGAAATCTCACCCTTCGTGGTTTCACTCGCAATATTAAACCCGCTGAGCACTCGGGCTACCGTGCGATCTCGATCAAGTAGCCTTAATTTGTTCAACCACTCTCCATCGGATGATGTTGGCGAGCTACCCGGGTCAATCAAAATACGTTTAACTTGTGATTTAAAAATAAGAATAGAAATTACCAACACATCATTGTGCGATTGAATGATGCCTTCCATCGTCGTTCTTTGAAAGAGATGGAACCACCTGTACGTAATCCTGCCGCGCTTCTCACAAACAATGGAAACCTTTGTCTGTTTCATCACCGGTCCTCTAGGAGCATCAGTACTCCCGATTATCATGTTGATTATATGCTGAGGTTCTACCAGTTCAACTCGTTTGTTTGACTCCTTTCTTGTAGTGGCCTTTAGCCCGCTCGCTCGAAATCGCGAAGGTGACCATTTTTTCGGTAGAACGGGCCACCTCCTTTCTTAATTGGCGACAGTCTTCAATTCTGTGCCCATGAGTTCCGTGGTATTCACATATCATGTTCGGATCCCGCCGATCGGGATCTGTTCTCAATAGTCTCGGCCACCTTGCTTCTGCGATTCGACCTATGGCCGAGACGAGATCCGAGGTATTGACACTGAAGTTGTATTCCGATATCCTTGGCGGGTCTCTGTTGGTAGCCGAGCTTCCGGCATCACTTCTAAATGACAGACCTCGACTATTCGATGGCCGCTCGGTTCGTTTGTCTCCCCGGCTGGAGAATTGGCCGGGACCAATCCTCGATTTTTCCGACCTGAAGCTTGGCTTTTCTGAATGAGAGTATGGCCGATATCTTTCCCTCGATGGTCTTGACTCCAAATCGTAATTTTTTCTCGATCTCTCAGAGCTTTTGTTCATATTTACGGGTCCCGGGGGAAGTTCGAGTTGGTCATCCTCTATCCGAATCTTTGATTCGTATCTGTTGTAGACATCCGCCCAGGTCACAGCCTCGTATTCCAGCAAGTTCTCCTTTAGTTTGAATGAGGCCGTCGAGCTCCGAGGATTGAGTCCTTTGGTGAAAGATTTTGCAGCCCATTCCTCCGGAACCGGAGGGAGCTCCATCCGTTCCCTTTGGAAACGGTTGACAAATTCACGCAATAACTCATCATCCCTTTGGGCTATACGGAAAATATCCGCCTTACGGGCCTGCACTTTTTTGGCACCGGCATGAGCTTTTATGAACGCATCCGCGAGCATTTCGAAAGAAGTGATTGAATGCTTGAGCAGATGGTCATACCAAGTCAATGCTCCTTTTGACAGAGTTTCCCCAAACTTTTTCAACAATACGGATTCAATTTCATCCTCTTCGACATCATTGCCTTTTATGGCACAGGTGTATGAAGTCACGTGTTCCTGAGGATCCGTTGTGCCGTCATATTTCTGGATATCCGGCATTTTGAATCTCTTCGGGATCAACTTCGGAGCCGCACTCGGAGAAAAAGGCCTTTGAATGTACCTCTTCGAATCTGGTCCTTTCAGAATGGGCGGAGCCCCCGGGATCTGGTCCACCCGAGAGTTATATGTTTCCACTCTCTTCTCGGTTGAGTCTAGCTGTTTCGCCAATGTTTCGAGCATTCTCAGTACTTCGGTGGACGAACCAGCTCCGGACCCATTGCTCTCGACCATCCGTGCTTCGTCCCTTCTGGGTTCGGCAACACCTTTCGTCTTCTCTGGAGCCATTTCATCATTTTTGCTTTGCAACTGGGCTATTGCGACTTCTTGTTTGGCAATAGCTGCTCTCTATTCCTGCAACATTTCAAAGATTAGACATAAGTTAATATCATTCGGGGTATTCATCACTTTCTGGCCTTGTGCCCGGGACAAAGTAATTGAATTGTGAGTATTTAAAGGATCGGTGGCTGGCTGGGCGGCATTCTCCTGGTTCACGGTGTTCTGTCGGTTGAGGCCCTCCCTCAAATCAACGGTGTTTGGGTCGATGGGTTCCGCTGGTAATCCCCATAGCCCATTGTTCTCATTTTCGGCCACCATCTCGTTGTTGTTGACGTGACTAGATTGTCCACTGCTTGCCATTTGGTCCGTTTTCGCAGAGACGAGCAAAAGATTGAAAAAATCTTAATGGGTGAGCGATAGAAACCGAGATCAAAGACCACTATTATCCTAGCCCCACGGTGGGCGCCAAAACTGTTTACCCCGAAATTGGATAATAAGTTGAATTTTTAAGTGAGGTATAGGATATGTGGACAGACTTTAATTGTCACGACCCAGCCCCCCGATGGGGACTGGTGCCCCACTTAGGCACCCAAACGAACTCGCGAACCAAATCGGTATAGTACCACATAATCGGACGCAATGTACGTTACTCGTACCGATAATCAAAAGCAAATATCATACAGACGCGATCCTAAGCGGCCACCCGTGTCAAACATCACATCAGAATCAAATTGGCGGAATGTACATCGCCCAGACACACTCATGCAAACATGTGGGCCATATCGGCCAGGGTAGCCTACGGGGCCGCTTAAGGACGCAAATCAGAATCATATACAGACAAACCGAGGTCACATACAAACGACCGGACCTACGACCCACAAATATGACTACGTGCCTCTACAAACAGAACAAAACATATGAACATATGACGGGACAGGGCCCCGCCGTACCCGAATAGTAGCAAATGTACAGACTATACAACGGAAAAGGTATATACCAAAAGTATAAGCTCCGGATCAAAGGAGCACTCCGGACGACGAAACGAGGTCTAAACCGGTGGCGTACCACGCGATGCGTCCGTACCGCGGGCATGTAGCGCAGCCCCCGAGGAACAGGGGGTCAGTACGAAAGAAGTACTGAGTATGTAAAGCAGGAGGTACAATAACTCAAATCATAAATGGATCTAGGAGATACAGAAACAAATACAGACGTAACCGATCAAACCCGTGCGAAATACAAATGTACAGAATGCAAATAAAAATCATGCATAAAGCTCAGAATACGTGGTCACCCCCGATGCTGGTGCCACAACACATCATACTCCGTGCTTTCAAATCTCCGTACGTCTCCGGACACATCATAACATCACACACATCATATCATCAGAATATATCAGAAGCCATATCACATCATAACACCATGGACGGTAACCGGCCCTATGGCGAGGTCTCGGAAACCGTAACACATCATACTTGCCGAATATGTCATAATGCGCACGATCACAAAACCGGCCCGGACCGCGGCCGAAAACCATAATAAATGGCACGGCGGAAGTGCGTAAAACCATATGCATATCAAAAGTAAATTTCCAGACTCAACACATAATTCCATATATAGATATACGATATACAGTAGCCTCAGAAGGCTCCAAACGAATATCGAGTACATCGGAATTAGTATACAAAAGTTACGGACTTTTAACTTATCAATTTTCTCAAAAATACATCGTAGATCATTTTCAGAAAAATTTTAGCATCATTCATAGTAACGAACTTTCAAATATCAGTAACGAACTTTCAAATATCATTATCGGACATTTCAAACGGACCTCAACGTCATAAGCGAACACTTCTTTTTCATATCGAGCAACAGCCAAACAAATCAAATAGGAGAAGTCTCGGGACTGCGGGCCCACTCGGTCGAGTCGAGGCGGCGAACATAATTTACAAACATTAGGCTCGTAAAGTTATCTATAGAAGTTTCGTGAGCGATTTGGACTCATTTGCGAAAGTTACGAAGATTAGGCATTCTTTTTAATCAAACATAAAGTTCATAGTTCAATCGCGAATGAATAGTGACCAAATTCAAACTCGGATTTCTAGGAGCGAGAATTAGTCCCAAGGTTCCGTTTCGGCCTAGGGGGTCTAGGACATGCCTTATGAAAGATAGGTGAGCGTTACATACCTTACGGACGTCTACGCTCGCTTAATCTCCAATCCCGTTTCGTCAAAAATGCAAATGGTCATCTTTACCGGTTACTATTCATGAGAGTTAACATTTCAATCGTGGGGTTATATTTGTCTACCGAAATTTTGGCAAAGACCTCCCCTAAAAATATACACCCCCGAGATTCAACTCGGCTCCAAACAACCAACAATAACCAACAACAACCACAACAATCACTACAAATCACAACATAATGCCGTTAACCTACTTTCCGACAAAATGCAAAAATTCTCATTTCGACTTCATACTTTCAAACCAATACCAACTCAAACTATTTAGCCTTTATTCATGTCATACACGTCATCACAACACAATTAACATATCAAACAAAATAATTCATTCTTATTTCAAGTTGTTCATACTACACGACGACATTCACTTTTCTTCCATTCCAACAAAGCCACTAATCTTCTATTCACTTCACAACGTCATAGCAACATCATTAACATACTAAATAAATTCAACCAATTTCCCTACCTACCTAGCACCATACGGCCACACAAATATATATATATACATATACACACGGCTCACCCAACATCTCTTAACCCCATGATTTTCATTCAATTTCATTCACCACAACACTTATAAATTTCCTACAACATGAAAAGAAGCATAAAATTCTTGCTCTTTCTCCCTATCAAGGCTCACGGCCATGCATGGTTCTACACATGCACACGACCATGCACACACACACATACTTCCATGATTCTCGTCAATTCAAATCATTGTAACATATAAATTCATTCCATAACATAAAACATAAGAATCTTACCTTTTCTTGGAATTTCAGCTTTCCACAAACGGAGTTCTTCCTCCAAACCAATTATGCCACGTCGAAGAGCACCTTGAACTTGTCACGAATTCAAGAAGAACAAGATTTTTAAGTCAAGGATTGAGGCTCCAAGAATTTTCTTTCTCTCTTTTTCTCTAGAGCCGAACGGCTCTCCTTTTTTTTTCTTGATTTTCCTTTGTTTTTTCTTGAAGTTTCTTGAATCTTACCTTCTTTATATAATCAATCACATGGATTAATCATATGGGTTGGGCCAAGCCACCATATGGCCGGCCACCCCTCTTCTTTTGGCTTGATTTTTCTTTTTTTTTTTGGCCCAACAATTGGCTAAGTTTCATAATCTCATGAAACAAATTTCCAAAATTCCGACTTTGCCCTTAACCTTTCTCGATAATTCCGCACTAATGTTTCCATAGTCGACTTATTCATACTAGTAATATCCAAATGTGGCCTTATTTCTTACAAGGAAAAATTATTCCAAAATTTCCAAATGTGCAAAAATGCCGGATATAACATCAATCTATTTCGATTTTTGAGGGAATATATATATGGATTCGTGTACGCACACACACACACACACACACACACACACACACACACACACACACACACACACACACACACACACACACACACACACACACACACACACACACACACACACACACACACACACACACACACACACACACACACACACACACACACACACACACACACACACACACACACACACACACACACACACACACACACACACACACACACACACACATATATATATATATATATATATATATATATATATATATATATATATATATATATATATATATATATATATATATATATATATATATATATATATATATATATATATATATATATATATATATATATATATATATATATATATATATATATATATATATATATATATATATATATATATATATATATATATATATATATATATATATATATATATATATATATATATATATATATATATATATATATATATATATATATATATATATATATATATATATATATATATATATATATATATATATATATATATATATATATATATATATATATATATATATATATATATATATATATATATATATATATATATATATATATATATATATATATATATATATATATATATATATATATATATATATATATATATATATATATATATATATATATATATATATATATATATATATTAATGGACGAATATGTTAATATTATGGATTCAAGCTAAATATATATGTATACTATGGTACTATATCGTATTGGATGGATGAAATAAGTCAAGGTAAACTATGAATCCGGACCAAAATCAGAGAGAGAGAGAGAGGTTCAATATAATTTCTATTACAATGTTCTATATATGAAAAAAGCTAACCCTTAAAAGTATGGTAATGCCCCCTATTTATAGTTTTGCCCTATGGGCCTTTCCTACAACATAAAGCCCTTTTAGAATAAAGGAAGCCCTAAAAAGGATAAGGTTGGGTCGTATGGTCTGACACCCGTACGACTGGTAGCATTATATGGCAAAACTGTCTTTACACGTGGCAATTGAATAACTGATCAACCGGACTAACGGCCACGATCAACTCAGTCATGAAGAAACCGGACTAACGGCCACGATCAACTCAACCATGGAGAAACCGGACTAACGGCCACGATCAACTCGGCCATGGAGAAACCGGACTGGCTGTGATGAGGAGTTTGCCCCGGATAAATCGGACCTTACGATTTTCCTCCGACTTCTTCTGATCAACCACTTCTGATGCAATACCCCCGGTCTGAGCGCTCGTGCTTGTTTCTTCCTTCCTTTGATCCCCGGTCTCCTTAGGTCTAGCATTAATCAGACTTTTACTGTATACAGTAATGAATGCCTTATATGTTAAATTAAGTCAGTTCACTCTGGTTTAAGTTTAAAAAATTGGTTTAAAATGATTCGTCTAAGCCTAATGTAGATGTTTTATACTTAGTTGATACGACATAGACTTATTTTGAGATGTCTGAAAAGGACCCATGAATTCTAAGGAAGCAGAGTAGATCAAAATGTAGACTGATCTAAGTTAGATGGCCCTAATAGATCTTCTAAACCCTTACATAAAGATTTAATTAGTATTAGGAGAACTTAATAAGGCTGATAAGCTGAACAGGTGGTTTATGCCTTAAACATGGAGCACTGTCAAAAGGTTCTAAATTCCTAGTTCATGGTAAATATGTCAATATGTCTACCTTAAACCAGGTTTACCCAAAGAGATTTTCGGAATTAGAATAAGGTCTATAAGGTTCTAGATGAGATATTCAATATAGGAACAGGTTTCCCTTTAACTTAAAACCATAAGTAGGCAGTACAAAGTAAGAAAGGATCTTGTTTGTTCCACCCTCTTTTCTCTGATCCTTAGTCCATCTACACTTGGTTAAACTAAATTTAAGAATGTTAAGACTGATCATGGGTAATCTACCAACTTTCTTATATTAATTCTAAGAAGAGACTGTGTGTTGTCTTATGGCTTGATCATATCATTGGTACTATCTGTCCCCTTTTGTGGTCTGTGTATTTGAAAAGAATGAAGTTTCAACTTGTTGATATTTCTTTTCCTCAATGTGATTTGGCATTCCCCTGCCTTGAATGAAAACTTATTTGCCATGGTTTTCATATGTGATGTTGCCCTCCTGTGTTTTCATGAAATCAGTTAAGTGTTCTCTTTCCTTTATATGTTATAAAGATCTAAAATAAGCCATTAAGGTTAACCTATATGGCCAACATTTGAAAGATAGGAGACAAATTGGAGAAACAGAATGTCTGAATCAGTAGGGAATAATGTGTGATTAGTTAAAATACAAGTAGTTGAGTCATGATCTCAATCATAAGTTGTTTCTTTCTATTCTGATAAGTTGAATGTGATAATTAAGTAAGTTAAGTTGGTTCTATTGGATTCATCTTGAAGATGAGGAAGTGTTTATCATTGTTTGAGTTGTGTGAAGTTCCCATTTTGAGCATGTATGTGCATAAAAAAACTATCCCTTTGATGTGATTTCCTTACTTGTATCTTTACTACTTTGGTTGTTATCTTACTAGTTGAAATACACAGGCTGAGGATAAAAATGCTGAAATCTTTTCTTTTACACTCTCAAATATGCTGACAAGGAATTCCATGAATGTCATGTTGAGATTTCTTTCTCTTTCAGTTAGCTGCTGCTCATATGATTAAAATAGTAGTAAAAATGGCCTTAAGTCCTACCTCACTTTTTGTCCTGGTTTGTCATTTAGTGTTGGTCACTTATCCTCTGTTATAATATTTGAACCTGAGTATTGCATCTGACGTCTGATTTGGTTCTCTTAAAAGGTCCTGTTTGTCTCTAATGAGGTCACTGTTTTAGTTATTTAGAAGATTCATGTTCTGTTCATCTTTCTAATATGGTTGAGGGACTTATCTTGTCACTGCTTTTGTTTTTGGTTTAAATTAGTTTGAAGAGTTGGAAAGATAGAAATACAAGTTATATGTTCTTCTTTGTTTATCACCTATTGTCATATGAGTTTCAAGCTTTAACTTGTTTAGAGGTCAAAATACTTTCTATGCATAAACTAGAACTATGGTCTAAACAAGTGTTCCTAGCTCTCTTCCTTTACTTAACTGTCTTAGACTTGTGAGAAAGTGATGTAAGTTCATCTTAATGAAGGACTACAATGAATTGGTTCTTTTTTGCCCATTCCCAACTCCTTCCTTTCCTTTATCAAACCAAGAACATGTTTTTTTGGGGACTTGGGAGCTTACTTGCTATTTTTGAAGTTTGTATAACTTCTGGTGATAGAGGCTAATGTGAAAACTTAAATTTTCTCCAATGGTGTTATTATCTGATGATTGCATGAAACTCTTGTTAAGCACTGAATTCTATTATGTCATTTTTCCCTATTGTTATGATGGTCAAGGAAAAGCAATTGGGATGGGTTTAGCTCCCGTCTAATAATCTGCGATGCCTAAAGGTTCTTGAAACCTTTTTGATCTTATGCGACATTGGAAGGATGGTGGTAACCCCCTATATTGTCTGAATCTTTTAAACCTGATATTCTATGTCATATGTGTGTGATGACCAATCCTCAAGTTCATTTTAAGGAACATTGTGTTTAGATGGAATCCTTAATTTTTTGGAGGACACCTTGTAGAAATGGTTGTGTATGTTACACCCCGTACTTTTATACGTAAAGTTTCGTCGTGAGTTAGTTGACGAAGACTTAAAAGGCGAGGTTGTCGTCAAGGTCATAAGGAATTATACATGCTCATTCTTCATACATGAGAGCTTGGTATCATGTTTAGTAAGTATCGGGAAGGTTGGATGTTAAGCGAATCGAAGAAATTATGTTTGTTGAAACTTTGGGAAAATTTGACAGAATTCCGGATAGAAATTTTGGGTCAACTTTAGAGAGGCATAACTCTTAGAATATGAGGAGTTACGGAACCCATAACCTATGTATTTGTAAGTTCAGCGAGCCTACTTTCCATGCAATTGGCAGAACTACATTTGCACATTGATGGTGGGAGTTATGGACCGTTGAAGTTCAACGGTCCGTCGATGCACATCGACGGTCCGTCAACAGTGAGTCGGTGGAGAATTTTCTGGAATGTTATTTATTGATCCATTTCGTTTTATCCTTCATTATTTCACACACCAACATACCCTAAATGTCATAATACGCCCCTCAACCCTTTTCCTAATTCCCTCCATCATCCAAGTAAGATTTGAGCCCGTAAAACCCGAGTCTAGTTAGCACATCATGGTAGCTTGTGTTTCTATTATGTTGGTGGTCTTGTGGCCTTAAAGAAAAATGTTGTAGTTGAGGTTTTGGACTATATAAGGTTTGTTTTCCATCTAAGGTTTGATATTAAATGGTTCTTGAAGGATTTTAATAGTTTTAGGTTAAGGAAATTATCGTATAAAGATTACATGCTGGCATGTCAGTGTTGTTGGCTTGGGGTCTGATTTGAAGGAAGTTTTGGGATGGATTTACTTATGCTTTGACTTGTAGTTCTTGATTATGCTGTTGCTGATGTTGGTATTGATGTTTGGGCTTGATTTGGAAATGCTTTGGAATGGAAATTATAAAGGAAATGCTGCCCGAATTCCGTTAACTTAAAGACTAGTTTAAACTTGGATTCAAGTTTGCCCTTAACCTAATTATGTGGTAAATGGTCTTGAATGTAGATTTGTGAACTCAGAAAGATAGGCGTTGAGTAATAAGGAGACAATGAGGTATGTTAAGGCTGTCTCTTTCTTTCCAAAGGCATGATTCTCTGTTTATGAACTTATACATGATATCCATAATACCCTTACTCCTACAAATGCTAGCAATTCATGATACTCAAGGATTTATGATATGAAAGATAAATGTTTTCTATGATGATAATGAAGATGAGAATGATCCCATTTCTAGAGATTTCAAAGCTTATGGTTTTGAAGTCATTATGAGATTATTGAGCTTGTTTCAATATTATTGCTTGTTTCATGATTATTAATTTTATTCATTGTTGGTGATCTCACTTTATGATAGTTGTTCCTTCAAGGTGAGATAGAGCGATGATGATGAATCCATAATGATACATCGTAGGTTACCGACCTTATGTCACTCCGATAGAGTTGTAGCTTTTATTTGGGCTCTCGTGCATGGTTATATATATGTATGTATTTTATCACACCGTGCTGCGCTATAGTCGGCCCAGCAGGCGCGTAGATACGCACACCACTGCAGTGGGCAACTTATGATATCGTCCTAGATGCGGGATTCCCGGACGTGGGATGATGATGAGATGATGATAACACTGTGCCTACATGGCCGGGCAGTACACATGATGAGATGATGATAACACCACGCCTATATGGCCGGGCAGTGTACTATATATATGTATGTTTAAGATGTTTTTAAAAAAAAGCTAAGCATGCATGACATCCTCCTTAAGAGGCATTCAGATGTACAGAGTTATACAGGTATTTTCAGCTATACAATCATACAGATACAGACAGATATACAGATTGACTCTAATGTTATAGATTCCTTTCATAATTCTTGTGCATATGCTATTTTCATGCCTTACATACTCGGTAGATTATTCGTCCTGACGTCCTTTTGCTTGTGGATGTTGCATTCATGCCCGCAGGTAGACAAAGAGATGGTTCAGATTCATAGGCTACCATCTCAGCATTGGTACAGGAGCAGTCCACTTGTTCCGGAGTTGTAGTCCAGTTGGTATGGTTTTATGTACAGATGGGTATGGCGGGGTCCTGTCCCGTCCTTATTATGTTATGATTCCAGTAGAGGCTCGTAGACAGATATGTACAGCTAGATGTCTGGTGACCTTCTCGGTCCCTCTTGTGTTGTATCATTGTTTAGTAGCCTTGTCGGCTCGAGTACTTGAGACCAGCTTGATGATGTATATATGTATGTATCTTTTGGGCTTGTCTCCCTTATAGTTTATGGCATTTAATAGTTAGCATTATGGCCCACTTCGTATGGATATGAGATGCATGTACATATTGTGGTGCTCGGTAGATTAGCTTCAGGTGCCCGTCATGGCCCTCTTGTTGGGTCGTGATAGTGTAGATGTCTTTAAATGAACTAGATTTCCAGATTCTCAGCTTTAAAAGGTAATGTTCACCCCTATCAAGTTAGAAACTTGTTACAGGGGCCTGTTAAAATTGTTTTTTCTAAGTGCTTTTCCTAAGCTACAACAGCCTTCTAATTAAGTGAATATAGGATTTCCAGTTCTCATTATTTCCCTTTTTTAAGCTAGAACCTGACTCTAAAAAATTTATCCTTGAGAATAAAAGCCTACTGTTAAATATGATTGGCCTGGATGTATTCAAAGTGATCTATTGTTCCCATGTCAAGGGTTTTAAACTACCTAAATAGTGAAAGAGGTTTCTTGTTCTATCATCTAAATCAATTTGGGAACTAAAATGTAGATATCTGCTTTACCAGTTTCTATTTCTAGCTAGCCATTGGGTCATGATTGAGGTCCCGGAGATTTGTTGTTGTTTGGGTTAGCTGATTGATTTTTTTTTTTTGCCTAATAGAAGGGTGTGTTTAATTGTTCTGCCTTTGCTTGCAAAAAGTCAAGTCAGAGGCCTATTCACATGTGGCAAGTGTCATCTGTTTCTGTCTTTAAATTTGTATAAGGATTTGACATAAATGCCTTAGTTTGCACCTTGAAAATTTCGTATTCATACGTAGGTACTAACATGAGATATAAAGTGCCTTTAAATTAATGACATGATATAAAGTGTCTTTTCCTTTACCAAATCATTGACTATCCCAAATATACCCTTAAGTCAAGTTCTTTCATGTTCTTAATCTTAAAGATAACTTGTAAAATATGGATATTCTTTTATGACATAAGGCTGTTTTTATGTGCTAGTCTACTTTAAGAATCTGTGACTTTGCCTAGTATTTTGACACTTGACTAAGTGGTGATGAACATTCAATAAGTGAGATGTCTTTTGCCATAACTTTGTTGGAACTGTTCATTTGGGATACTCATCCTTCACTTCTCTTTGTTCTTTGTAATACTTGGGGGACTTTGCTTCTCAAATGCTCCTGAGGTGCTGCTGATTTGGGAAGTGACTGCTACTAGTTGTTACTGGTTTCTATGTGAATGTGTTGTTGCTTCTTTGGAAAGGCAAACTACTGCTATCTATTAGTTGTTGCCCACTGCTGATTGAAAGGGTTCATGTAAGTGTGTCACTATACTTGGTCTTGAACTACTACTGATCTCTAGAGAATTGTTGCATTTTGAGAAGGTGGCTGATCTGTCACTTTGATGAACTGTTGCATCTTTAGAGATACCATTTTGGGGCTGGAATTTATTATATGCTGATGCTACATGTTAGCATCAACCAATATTCATCTTGAATTGGATTTGAGGCAAACTTCTTGGAGCAAGCAGATGCTCTCAATTTGTCTTTGTTCTACAAAAATGAACAGATGATACACTGGTTGAGAACTTGCTGCATTTGGCTGAGACACTTTAAATTGTTGTACTTTAGCATTTGTGCCTTGGATGAGTTAACTATTGCCTTTTGTTGAAAAAGGAAATGAACAGATGCTATTTTAAAAATTGAGAAATATGTTGCTGTTGAGCTGCTATAATTTGGGCTAAGATGTTAGTGTCTTCTGAGGCTATTGTTGCACCTTGGTTGCTTCATTTAGCTGATGCTTTCACTAAAAAGGAACAAATTTTACAAATGACTAAAGAAGGGTTGTTGTTTGGCATATGTTGCTGAGAAAAGCTACTGCTTTGATGAGAATATGTTGATGTCTTTTGATGAAGCAGGCTGCCATAGTTTGATAGATTATTTTGAGGGAAACTCAATGCTGTGTTCTGAGCCAAAGTGTTGCTGCACTTTCAGGCAAGCAGAAGTTGCATTCTGACCAGTTGGCTGCTATTCACTTGTTGTTATGAATTGAATCATGTTGTTGGGAAACCTATATGTTTCTAGGAACAGATGCTGCACTTGATGAGTTTTGAATCATGATTATTAAACAACTTATGTGTTTCAGAGTTCAGAAAACTACACTTGATAAAAACTCACTGATATGAACTGATTCTACACTTGGTTTTTTTTAGATATCACATCTTAAATTGATTTGAACATGATACTACACAAGGGCCAATGAAAAAATGATTTTTTCTGGCCATGCCTAGTCCGGAAAGGTTATCCCTCGATTTAGGCAATGATAATCTCATAGTGATATCACGAGGTAGGAACTAACATGCGCTTGGCAAGGCAACTAGAATGGCCACTAGTTTGCAGCCGCAACATGATTCGGGTTCCTTTGCCATATTCAGAACCGTGAGTCCGAGCCTCCGTGATCAAAGCTCTCAAAGTTTGATACGAGTCCGAGGGATATTATTATTTATATTCATAAACGTCACCCTATGGGGTGGCGTATCATTTGACTAACTATTTTCATTTTATTCTTGTGAGGTACGTCTAATTAATATGGGTCCGTGAGATGAGATTCTACCAAAGACAAAGTGAAATAAAGTTGAAAGCCCGACAACTCGGATGAAGGACTAGAAGAGCATAGAAGAACGAGAACAAGACTGCTGAATGATTTGGGTCCAAGGCCATAAAAAGCTAAACTTTTCTTCCCCTTCTTGTAGTATAGTTTTACATTGTTTTCTGTGTGAACATGCAAAAAATGCATTTGTAGGGATATTGAAACCCTTATAAGTTAGAACCTAGGATTTAGTTAAACAATACGAGTAGGGCCCGAATGTGTTTCAAATTAATTTCGAATGATAAAGGAGTTGTATTCCATTAGTTTAAAGTAAATAAAAGTGAAAGAATGTTTTTTTTTTCTTGTATAAGAATTGATTATCAGTGAATAAATTTTTAAAAGTATATTTCATAATTTGAGAAATTCAAGAAAGGAAAATAAAAGAAATTTTGGGCTAGACCCAATTTAAAAGAATTCAAATGAATGAAATTTCCTTCGAATTCCGAGTTTAGGAAAATTGTCCTAAGGATACGGTTGACCAAAGAGATAAAGTGTGGATAATGTATGAACTAATAAAAGATTAGACATAGACATATATACATACTTATTTTCTTACGAACACATGGCATTAGTTCTAGACGGGGTGTGCCCGATATAGTTTCCTTATAAGTAAAAGGACAAATTAATTTTTATTCGGATATTTTTAAATCCGAACTTAAAGTACCCTTACTTAAGGAAATTTGTTCAGCCTTTTTAAAAGCTAAAATGATATACCATGACAGTATATTTTTATACGGGAAACTAAACAAAGCATAAGTAGGTCATACAAAATCACACATTGAAGCTCGAAGGTCAACCGTATGCTATGGATTCTTAATACTAGTGTGCCTAACACCTTCCCTAGGAGATCACCAGAACCCTGACCTAGAACTCTAGATTACGAAAAAAATTTCACTGTATTTGAATAAACCCTTCACCACTGGTTTTCCTAATGTTCCTAAAAATTAGGTGGTGACTCTTTTAAAACAAAGTCCGAAAGAGCACCAACGAGTTCAAAGTAGCTTTCCGAGCGATAACCCGCCCGCGAAATGTGAACCGTAACAGATGCAATGTTCAAGTGGTACACATTATGAGGGAAGGGAATAAATTAGTTGATCACTTAGCTAATTATGCTCTGGATAATCAGGACTTAGCTTGTACATCATTTGGAGAATTAGATATTACGGGAAGGAGAATTCTCAATACTGACAAACTACAATGTCTGTTTCCCAGGATCAAAACTGTTAAGAGATGAGGATGAGAGAAAAAAAGGCAGAAACATGAAGTGAGTTCAATCATGATTCAGATATTGATGATACAAAGCATACTGAGCACACTAGATCCTGATACTCAACAAAGGCAACAATAATATTGAAGATACAATGTGCAGGGATAGTACAAATTTAATATTAAGCAGATGTAGAGTAGTAGTGCTATTTTTTACTCATGCAAGTTCTTATTTTTTACACAATGTAATTGCTTGGATTGGTTTGGCTTATGATAAAAGCCATCGGCAGCCGGTAGCATATTAGTTTTTTTTTTTTTTTTTTTTTTTTTTGAAGTTTAATTACCATTATTAATTTTTTCAACTAAATATTTATCCGATTATTTTTTCTAAATTATTAAACCAGCCCTCGACTCAAACTTGAGATGACTTAAAGTTACAATAAGTAATATAGTGTACCAAGGTATAATTGAGTTTGATTTCTTTTATCAATTCATTCATAGAGTTAGTAAAATAAATTCATTATTATTAATGTTGATTATTTTTAACAAGTTACGTAAGAAAATGTGTATTGGGCAAAATTCGTAGAATACAAGTGGACGTACTGAATGCGATGTGTAGAATTGATACCAGTCAGCATGCACAAGGCTCCGGGGATACTTGTGTAGCCCCGGAGAAATTTCATGATATTATCCATCCGGAGACGAAGTTCAAAGAGGATGCGGGAACCGTTCAATTACAATGGTCACATGAAGTTCAGACGTTACAAAAGGCCCTGGGTCTTTATTGGGCCTTAAATGAACATTTTTATCTTTTTATTACTCATCATTGCCATAGCATTAACTTTTAGTAATAAAGGGAGGTGCAATTCATGGAATTTGTGCCCCATAAGTCAAGTATAAATAGGGATTCACATTTCAATTTAAGGATATCTAAAATGTAATAGAAAACAAGTACACCAAAGAAATTTCTTTATTTTTGTTCTTGATTGTTCTTGAGAAGGCTCCAACACTTAGCTTGCCCGGATACTCTAGCTCATCGCTTCATCAGGGCTCAGGCTATTTTCTTTGAACTTCTTTAGAATTCTTTACAATTATCTAGATTAATCTTACGTATTATTTCACTACTTTGGTCATATTGATCCGCGTGCTCTTAACCACGTATACAAATTCAACTGTATCGATTTACGGGTAAACAGTTTGGCGTCCACCGGGGGGCCAAGACAATTGTGGTATCATTGTGACCCTGTCTATTACACTAATTTCCTTTAGTTTTTCTCTAATAAAATAACTATTTCAGGTATGACTAACACTACCGACGACTAAGAGCGACTAAACGAAGGAAACGACGGTAACAATGAGCAGATCAATCTGAATGGCGTGCATGCCCATGATTCTACAACTGGGACTTAGCACGATGGATTAACTGCCCCAGGGAATGGTCAAAGTAAGCGGGTTACGGAGGAGGAAACTCCTACTGATGAGACCCTCAGGGAAGCGCTGCAGATCATGAGGGAGCAATAACGGTTGATGAGGGAAGAGATGGAACTCATGAGCATACTATATCAAAGACTCTCCGGCAACCTGAATGCAGGCGTAAGAGGCCTCAGAGGGACTCCTATGGCTTTGTTAGTTGGAAATGGTACCCCAGGGCGGATCGATCGGAAGGGAGAACTCCGAAATGAAAATGTGATCGGGAGCCAGAATGCTCTGGGGGACCCCATTCAGGCAAGGATCTTACAATTTATGCAGGACATCAATGATAGGATGAAAAAAGTGCTAATGAAGTAGAAAAGAGCGTGAAGGAATTCCATGATCGGATGGACCAGATCTCAGGGGCATCGCCGATTATCAAGGGCCCAGACGTGAAGAAGTACATTTAGTTGGCGTATAAACCTAAGGCTACATCGGAGCTGATGATGACAGATCCGCAATAACACATAACGGTCAAGGGGAATGACCTGACGGAAAACGATATTGAATCTGTCTTGATCAAGAAATTTGGCAAAACGCTGGCCAATGGGGCCCTAACTTGGTATTCTCTTTCTGCCGAACACTCAATTAGGTCACTTTCTATGCTCGCAGATATGTTATTAAGGCACATGTTGGAGCCCGGAAGGTGCAACAGAATACGTTATAAAGAATTAATTAATCAGTTAGACATTCGAGAGACAAAAACTAGTTCATTTGATTAATTTGAAGAGTCATTTCATTTTCACGGAAGGCAGACATCTTCCGTATATCACAAGGAGAAAGCGAATTACTCTGTGATTTCATCACCAGGTTCCAAAAGGAACGAATATTGGTGCCAGCAGTACCGGACGAATGGGCCGTGGAGGCTTTTACTAAGGGTTTGAACCCTCAAAGCTAAGACGGTTCCCGAAAACTCAAGGAGAATCTGTTGGAGTTTCAAGCAACAACGTGAGCAGATGTACACAATAAGTATGAGTCAAAGATCCAAGTGGAAGACGATCTGCTAGGGGCGGTCGCTAAACGAACCCAACATCAAGAGAAGGCCACCAATGTGGTTGGGCCAGACCGCAACTCATATAACAACTGGTTTCAGTCATACACTCTGTTAGAGAGGTCCGGTGGTAATCAAGGGTACCGCTACTTGGAATAGTCAAGTTTCGAAAGAAAGGGTTATCGTGGTAGAAGCAATTAGGGTCTGTACAACAAGATAGAGGGGAATCCCCCGCATCCTCTTTAAGGCATCCAGAGTATCCAAAGCTCTTCGAGTATAAATTTAGCATCGATGAGGTACACATGGTAGCCACCATGAGGACCATGCCAGCTGCACAGCTTCCTATACTACTCTGATCTGACCCAAATTTAATAGATACGATCGTGGGGTGATTTCCATGGTACATACGGGCATAGGACAGCGGAATGTTGGCATTTTGAGGAGGAGGTGGCGGACTTTCTCAAGAGAGGACGTCTAAGAGAGTTCCTAAGCGAAAGAGTGAAGAATAACTATGACAAAATCAAGGGTGCAGACGACCAGGCAAAGACCTACCGTCCCGCGTCATGTAATAAATATGATAATTGTAGGAGCTGAAGTTTTTGGTACAACCTTCGCGATGGAAACAATGACAAAGGTGTTGGTTACTCGGGAAAAGAGACCTCAAGAGCCCTCGGATGAAGATGACATCACTTTCATCGACAAAGACGCAGAAAAGATCACGTCACCCCATAATAAGGCACTAGTAATCATTGTAGACATAGATTGTTTTCAATTTAAATGTGTCTTGATTGATCTAGTAGCTCTGCCAACATCATTCGTTAGAAAGTCATGGAACAAATGAAGATGCTGGAAAAAGTGATACCGACCACCTGAGTCCTCTCAAGGTTCAATATGGCAAGTAAAACGACCAAAAGGGGAGATTACACTACCGGTGAATACTGGGGGGAAGAACAAAGAAATCAAGAGCCTATTTTATAGATGGTGATATGAGGTATAACGTGATCTTCGGGAGACCGTGGCTAGATTACATGAGAACAGTACTGTCGATATTCTATCTGCTGGTACATTTCCCACTCCAGAGGGCATTAAGCAGATGTAGGGGGAGCAATCGGCGGCAAGATAAATGTTCTGCATTGATGAACCACAGGTTAAGGAAGAGCCAACCATTAAATAGCAATCAATGGAACTGGAGCTCGCTTCTAATCTGATCCCGCAAGTGCAACAAGAAGAGACAGGTCCAGAAAATAATTTACCTAGACAAGTATCAGGTTCTCAGGTATTTTTAGGTACCCAACGATTTAGACACAACTAAGTCGACAGCGGAAGAGCTTGAGCATATTGGATTGTACCCTGAACTCCCGAAGAGGAAGGTATACGTAGGCACGGGACTTGCCCCCAAGCTCATGAGCGATATTCTTGCTTACCTTAAATCTAACCATGATTGTTTTGCTTGGTCCCCTTAAGACATGACAGGTATACCCCCAGAAATTACGACACACAAGTTAAGCCTGGATCCAAGCTTCCCACCGGTGAAGTAAAAGAAATGATCTATAGCCGAGTTCTGCAACAAGTTTATTTAGAAAGAGGTAACAAGGTTAATCAATATAGGATCCATCCGGGAAGTCAAATATCCAGACTGGCTAGCCAACGTAGTTGTAGTACCTAAAAAGAGTAATAAATTTCGCATGTGTATGGACTTTAAATATTTTAATAAGGCGCGCATACGTGTTCCCACTGCCAAACATAGATCAAACGATCGATGCGATAGTAGGGTTCGAGATAAAAATAAGTTTTCTCGATGCTTACTCTGGGTATAATAAAATAAGAATGCACCCGAATGATAGAGAGAAGACGCCATTTATCTCCAATTTTGGCACTTATTGCTATAATGTGATGCCTTTCAGACTTAAAAATAGCGAGGCCACTTATCAAAGACTGGTCAATAAAATGGTTGAACAACAAATCGGGAAAACTATGGAAGTATACTTTAACGACCCGTTTGGTCGTTATTGCATCTCTGACACTTTTGACCATTTCTTGAGCTTGGTTAGCTCACTTTTTATGGGAGGGAATCGTCGACACGCTTCCCGAGTTGTTTAGATTTGATTCGGGTGACTTTTTGTGAAAATTGGGCTTAAAGCAAAAAAAGGTTGACTCAAAATTGACTTTTGGGTAAACGGACTTTTTTCAAAAATCTGTCGATTCTGAGAGGTCCGGATGGTCATTTAGAACTTGTATGCATATTCAGTTCGGTTCCCAATGCACTCGGGTGCATTTTGGGACTTGGGTTGGAAAGTTAGTTTTGAGATATCGGGGGTTGACTCAGTCAACGAGACCTCCATTGGAAATTCTGAGGCCACGAGTGCGTCCACAGCGTGTTTTTATGTATATCTACATATTTGGATTGTGTTCGGGAGGTTCTGGGATGGTTCCGGGTGTCAATTTCAAATTTGAAAGACACTAGAAAATTCTGGTGTCTGGTGCCTCCAATTCGGTGGCGCCATGGCGATATGGTGCCTCCAATTCGGTGGCGGTATGGGGCCTCCAATTCGGTCCTCCAATTTGGTGGCGCCATGGCAGTCTGTTGACCTCTAATTCGGTCCTCTAATTCGATGCTCTAATCTTGCCGCCATAGCAGTACAGTGCCTCCAATTCGATGACAGGTAGTGACTAGGGTATTTAATGAGATAAAACCCCAAATATTTCCATTCATTTATTATTCCTAAATAGTTCATCTTGGGAGCTTTTCTAGAGGTTTCTTGGAGATATTTTGGGAATACTCTTGGAGGTAAATATTGCTATCCCTCTTCTATTTCATTAATCCTTATCATCACAGATTTCCCCTTTCCTTAAATAATCCCTAAGGAATGGAAGATGGAAGTGAGTTTTGATGAACTTTTCCCTAGGCTTATTAATGATGAAACTGATGGTGTTTATGTTAGATTTTGATGAATCTAAGCTTATTAATCATAGATCTTCCATTTCTAGCGTTGAATTTCGAAATCAAAGGGTTAGGGTTTATACCCAAATTGGGGGTTTTACTTCAAATTTGAAATTGGGTAAATCTATGAGTTAGTTTAGCAATTAGTGGTTGGGTTATGATCACCTAATGCTTAATTTGATATTTTGCTTCTGAATTTCCCATTTTGCCCTTGTTGGCCCGTTTCTCCAATTTCTATGGTTAGAATTGACCTAGATTGAATTGTAGCAATATTCGTATCATTTTTCATGATATCTAATCTAGATTTCGAATATGCCTAGACTACTTTGGTTATGAGGCTCAGTAGAAAGGCAAGGCGATAGAGTGATTTGTTGGTGTTTGCAGTTCGGCCATCCGGGTAGGTTATGGCTTACCCTTGGTGAGACTTCGTATAACGAAGCATATATTTAGATTATATTATCGGAGAAAGCATGTAAACCATCAGGTATGAAGTTGGGTTGGATATTACCTTAGGTTGGGTCCAGTTGTGTGATTGGGGCTAGCCACCCGTTATGTTGTGACTTGATTATTTTATTGTGATGGTTTGATGCCACGTGTTGTTAGCAGATATTAGGATTTGTTGATCCATCTTGATTGTGATATTATAGTATCTTACGGATGGATGTTTGTCACGACCCAGCCCGAGGGCTATGACGGGTACCCGGAGCTAGCCTATCGAGCACCACTAGCATACTTCTTTAATCATATCTCGGTGGACCACATATCTAATTCATAACTAACACAGTCTGTATGGACATAATATCACAAATAATAGCTCATCCACATGACAATCATCAACTCTGCCTCATATACATATATATAAACCCATAAGGCTACAAAAATGATACACAAGATAGGGACTGATGAGGTTATGAGGCGTCTAACTGTACACACACACATATATGTCTACAATCCTCTAAACAAAATGCTAAAAGTCATAAAGACGGGATAGGACCCCGCCATGCCCAATCATGAACATAAAAGAGTAATACCGGTAAACTGCAGCTCTGAAGCAAATGGAGCGCTCCTGTGCAATCGCTGATAAATCACCTAGGGTCTGATCCGTCTCCCTGCTTACTTATGGGCATGAACGTAGCGTCCACAAGAAGGGAAGTCAGTACAGACAATGTACTGAGTATGTAAGTCATAAGAATGACAAGAGAGAGAACATAAGGAATCTATAATGTAAATGAAAGTAACCTGTATGCTTGAACTGCTTTTGATAACTAATGATATGCATAAATCATGTGCATGCATGCATGAGGTCATACATATACATATATGCGTATGCAACGCCTGTCAAGCCTTATTAGGCATCCCATCACGTCATATCGGCCGGCATCATCTTCATTATCAACATTATCGTCGTCTTCGTATCATCATAAGACCAAATTCTCGATCAAAGTGGTAATGCGTATATATATATATATATATATATATATATATATATGTAGTACATAATATATGCGTATATAACACCTTCTGGTCATGGATCAATATGCATATGTATAAATGAATGCAATGCATAAGTAAGCTAAAAAGAATAGGACTCTCAGAGTAACATAAAGTCGTACTACCTTTGATAGGCATCTTTGAGCTAACATCATCAGTATACGTGATCTCAAGACCCATGAACAAAAGGAATAATCATAAAAGAGGTACAGGAACATCAAAGACTAGAAGACTCCTAATGCTTCTAAGAGTAGAGTAATATGGAAGTCTGTTCATACGTTCATTCGCTCATATCATAAAGATCATGCCAAAATGAAAGAAAAGATAGCCTTAACATACTTCTTGGGTCTCCTTAACTACTTAACGCTTATCCTCCCAAGCTCGTAAATCTACATTCAAAAGAATTCATACTATTGTTAGGCTTATCGTCATATGCGTATCTTAAGCCTTCAAATTAAACCCTTTTTAGAATCTGCCGAAATTCGGGCAGCATCTCCCCCGTTTATATCCCTAGCTTGAAATCACAATACCAACAAAACAACAACGACAATAGCCACACTAGTATCAACCACATCATCATCAATACCGAAATATTCCATAAAACGTCCCACACGATGTTTATCCGATTTCTCAACCAGTAAATTCATTGTACGATCATTTAATAGCTCTATCTCCATAAGTAAACCTAAACCAATATCATTAAGGAGAGATTCATACCTTTTTCTCACTAGAACCGCAATATCTTCAATATCCGCCTTAAATCCAGGCCAAGATTCCCCGCAATATGATAGTATAATCACAACTATACGCTATTCAAACCTAAATCCTGAGAATTCACTTGATTTGGGCTAAAGTTTTGTGGACGGAAGTTTGGAGAATATTCCAGAGAGTTTGGGATGTTTTTGTAGGGTGGTTTGGGTGAAAATAAGGGGTAAACCCAATTTTATATTGGTTTAGAGTCAGTTTGCACCAACCTAAAATTTGCTCTGCGCATTCGCGCCACCTTGGGGCTCGTTCTCACTGAGTTGCCCCTGCTTCTCTGCGCGTTTGCGCCACCTCCAAGTGTGTTTGTGCAGGGTTGACCCCTGCTCCGGTAGTCTATCTTAAAATACTCATAACGTTTGATTCCGATATCGGATCGATGCGCGGTTTGTTGTATTGGAAACTAGACTTTATGAAGTTCAATTTAGGCTTTTGTTTCGCTTCAAAACTCCTGATATACTAGGAGATATTCCTTTCTCAAGTTAGACCAAATTATCGTACGAAACCTTGCCCATCCTTTCTCCAAAATTACAACAACTTAATTTCCTTAATTCGCTTGTTCCCCAATCCTTCCATGACTCACCAAACATGAATTTAAATACTCATAAACACAAGTTAAAGATGTCAACCTCATATATCCTTGAAACCAATTCCGATGTCCAAAATTAAGATAGCTGATGTACGACGAATCTTAATGTAGAAAACTACGAGGTGTAACATTCTTCCCCCCCTTAAAAACATTCGTCCTCGAATGTTAGCTCCCAGGAATTCTATCAAAATTCTGGCAGAGTTTCCCCTGTAACTACACTACTACCAACCTGTCACACAGCAAACCAAACCATACAATGCCGCACAGGGCCACAACAATCAATAACAAGGATGGCCTTACATGACCAGTAATCACAAGAAATGGAACAATACGTTCCTGAAGACTGTGATGTTCTAGTCAGGGTCACTTCTCGGCAAAACAAATGCGGATATCAGAATCTCCTGTCTTCCTCAATTTCTCAAGTCATTTTCTCTATGTTCACATTCCTTCATAATACTCTTACTGAGGTTACATCTCTAGTTCTCAATCCATGAATCTGGAACTTGGTGATCTTGATAGGGTAGTAGAAACTTTCTCGAACGATGATTGTTCTGAAACCTAAAGATCATCAACCGGCGCCATTCTAGAAGAATTCCCAATGCATTTACAAGGCATGAACACATGAAAGACTGGATATACAGGTTTCTAATATGAATTTGGCCCATCCTGCGCATAATCTCATGAAGTCCAAAGTATCAGAGGTAGACTTGTCTTCCTTATCAACTTTCATAAATCCCTTCAGAATGAACTTCTAAATCTCAAACCGTTTGATACTCCTTTGTTCTTATAAGGTTTCATACAGGTCATTTGAATATTGGAATGGTGACTAGAACTCACTAACTGGTTATCCCAACTTCTTTATAATTATAAAATCCATACTGATCGTTCCTTCATTTCTCAACGACATATCCATATGTTTTCCTCGGTCTTTCAGGCTTTCTGTTTATTTATTAGCGGACTATGATCTCTGTAGTATATCCTTCTTTTCCGACGCAACAAGGTCGTGATACATCTTTATTGCCCCTGAATAGATCATCTATCCGTACTACATTTGATATAGGTTCGGCCTTGATATCTTAGGAATCTACCTTACTGAGATACTCTTTCCAGAATACCCTTTCAAGTTTCGGTTTAAGAGATATGCCATATTTAGGATACTATATCTTTACTCGAGTTTTTCGACTTATATCATATTATTTTCCATTGCTATCCTCGACTACGCTACGCTTCTATAATAATCTTGACAAGCTTCTCATATACTTATATCATCCTTGTGATACATAATTCTATACCGTTCTGCTACCTTCCAGAATGAGCGTATCCATCTTGGTGCTAGATTTATCCTTATTCTTCTTAATACAACAAAGCCATTTTATGCAAAGTTATTCATCGTTATCCTTCTTCATTACCACTACCAGCCTTTAGTTCCTCATTTAGGTCTATCCGGTTCCATCTTACTTGCAACGTGACTTTAATTCCTTTACATCCTGGATCTTCGGTACATAAGATTCCCGTATCATCTATAAGCTTTTTCTTCCATATTGTCATACCCAATCCTTCTTTGTTTCTTCATTGCTGGACCTTTCGTAGCATCTTTGTCTTGGAACTTTGGGTAAGACTTTCCTTGAAATCTTATCTCCCAACCTTATCATTTTTTAGGTGGTTCCTGATTCCTTTTTGATGCTATCTTTCCAGCTTCTAACAAAGCATATTCCTAATCCAATACTTGTTTGTCTCATATTCCCCCCTTAGGGTGTTAGCCCATTATTCTATATTTAACATCCCATTAGTTCTTCTTTTTCTTGCAAGTACATACTCTCAGCGAATCTGCAACTAATCTTAGTTGTGACCATTCATCGTCTGAGTTTATCTAGTCAGTTGCACACAGTTGTAACGAATCACATGTTCTCATAGATGTACTGCCCTGGATGGACCTAATCTTTCATCAAAAGAATCTTCATACTTTATTTATTTTTCTTCCAAAATCACCTTTCCCCTATTACTCGCTTCCCCATTCCACCACGGTGATGGTATCTAGCGAAATTTTATTTGCAAGATCTGCCCTAATTGTTAATATTCCTCCTTTTCTACGCTACATGAACACTCGGTCTTTAGACAAACCTCTTTTAAACTACAAATTCATCTCATTAATAAAGGCACATCTTATACCAACTCACGACTTCAAACTCATTCATCTACCATCATACAACTAATTCCTTCAAAGCATCATTCATATCCTTCATTAGCTATTCAGCCTTATATTACTAACTCAATAATCTTGTGACAAAAGAACTTCTAAAAGAGATTTTTTCTGTACCTTAGTCCTGCCTTAGTCTTATATTCATATATCATTATACTCGTACCTCCATACAACATCCTTGCAATAATTTTATACGATAAAAAGGCTCTTGTCGATATATGACTCTTTTAGTAACGTACATCGTTCTCTTACCTCTCTTACCCTTTTGTACTCATAAATCGCTAGCATATTTATACTCAAGGGTCATATTAAACATATACTTGCCCCTTCCACTTCTCACTTCGAGAAGAAGTTACACTCCCATCTATTCATACTGATGTCTCATTGATGAAACACTTTGAAAGGTTTAGTCAACTCAAGTTTTGCCCCAATCCGACCAGTAATATAAGGAGTAACATATAACAATGTAGAACCCGGATCAATCAATGCATACACATTATGAGAAAATACTAACAATATACATGTGACAACATCGGGGAAAGACTCAAGATCCTGTCGTCCAGCTAGTGCATAGATGCGGTTCTGAGGATCGCTCGAACCGGATACTCCCCCTCTGCCTCTGCCACGGCCTACTGGGGTCTGAGAAGTCTGACCAGGAGGGCGTACAGACGATGAAGAACCAACTGCAGACCCCGTCAGTCGAGCCACACCTCCAGCTCCTCTCATAGGACAATCTCGCATAACGTGGCCTGGCCACCCACAAGTATAGCAAACATTTAAACCCAAACGACACTGCCCTATATGCAACTTGCCACACTGAGTACACCGCGGTAAAGGTGGTCTCGCCTGGCTAGAATCACCCCTATACTGGGAACCTGAAACAGAAACTCTGGAACTCTGACCCGGTCCAGAATAAATAGGACAGTCAAATCTCTTGCCTACAAACCATGGAGGTGCCCTAGCCGCTGATTGGCCCGAATACCTAGACTACTACTGCCTTTGCCCTCCTCTATACTCACTGACAAAGACCGAAGATCTGGCCCTCTTACTATACCTTCTATCAGAATCACGCTCGCCCCTTTGCGACTGCTGCTGTTCTTTAAAATTCTGGGCATGGGCTTGAAAACACGCAATATCCATCCCATCCTGAAGTGAGGCCGTGAAGCACTCCTTAATCAAATGTGGCCCCAACCTACTCCCAAACCGGTGTACACGGTCTCCCATATCGGCTACCATGGCTGGGGCATACCTAGGCAAATAATTAAAGTGACTACTGTACTCTCGAGCACTCATATTCCCTTACCTGAGATTCAAGAACTTGTCAGCTCGGGCCCATTGAACCTCTGGCGGCAGATAATGTCGGAGGAAGGCGTCCACCAACTCTTGCCATACTGGGGGAGGTACATTTACCCCTCTCGAAGACATCCAAGTGTTGTACCAATGGACAGCCATATCCCGCAATCTATAAGAAGCCAGTTCTACTGACTCAGTATCAAAAGCTTGTATTATCCATAGTGTCCTCAGCATCTCATCTATAAAGCCCTGCGGGTCTTTAGCCGGCTTAGACCCGTAGAATTCTGGAGGGTTCAAGCTAATAAAATCACGGGCTCTTGCACTGATCGCTCTATCACCTTGGCCCGCACCCTGTCGCTGGGCCTGGGCGGCGACTATCTGGGTCAGTAACTCAATGGCCTCTCTCATCTGCTGGCCTAAGGCATCTGGTGGAGGAACTGGGGGTATTGGAGCTGGAGCTGAGGCCCCTTCTTGCTCCTCCGAAATGGGTGGAATAGGAGAGGTTCGAGATGGAACCTCATTATGGGACTCACCCTCCTCTATCTCTGTCAGTGACTCCCGTTCATTCCTTCTCCCAGCTACTGTCTTGCCCTTCTGGGCCGCTATTGCTTTTCTCTTCATAGGCATGGCTGAAATCATAACACATGATTAAGGAAAAGGGAAACCTGATAGCATAGCTCTATCGTATAATCTAAGATAAGAAAGAAAGGTCAATCATTTCTAAATGTCCTGCAGCCTCCTGTTTATAGGTGTGGCGCGCTTCACACCCATAAACAGGACTCTACCAGACACGGCTCATAGACACACCCTAGGATGAACTGCTCTCATACTACTTTTGTCATGACCCAGCCCAAGGGCCATGACTGGTACCCTGAGCTAGCATACCGAACACCACCAAAGATACTTCTTTAGTCATATCTCGGTGGACCACATATCTAATTCATAACTAACACAGTCTGTACGAATATAATATCACGAATAATAGCTCATACATATGACAATCATTAACTCTGCCTCATATACATATATATAAACCCATAGGCCTACAAAAATGATACACAAGATAGGGACCGATGAGGTTATGAGGCGTCTAACTATACAGACACACATATATGACTACGAGCCTTTAAACAGAATGCTAAAAGTCATAAAGACGGGACAGGACCCCCCCCCCCCCATGCCCAATCATGAACACAAAAGAGTAATACCGATAAACTGCAGCTCCGAAGCAAATGGAGCGCTCCTGTGCAATCGTTGATAAATCACCTAGATTCTGATCTGTCTCCCTGCTTACTTGCGGGCATGAACGCAGCGTCCAAAAGAAGGGCCGTCAGTACGGATAATGTACTGAGTATGTAAGGCATAAGAATGACAAGAGAGAGAACATAAAGAATCTACAATGTAAATGAAAGTAACCTGTATGCTTGAACTGCTTCTGAGAACTAATGATATGTATAAATAATGTGCATGCAAGCATGAGGTCATACATATACATAAATGCGTATGCAACGTGTGTCAAGCCTTATTAGGCATCCCATCACATCATATCGGCCGGCATCATCTTCATTATCAAAATCATCGTCGTCTTCGCATAATCATAAGACCAGCTGATCAGGTGGTAATGTGTATATAACGCCGTCACCTTCCCCGTACCCCATATATATATATAGTACATAATATATGCGTATATAACTCCTTCTGTTCATGGGTCAATATGCATATGTTTAAATGAATGCAATGCATAAGTAAGCTAAAAAGAATAGGACTCTCAGAGTAACATAGAGTCGTACTACCTTTGATAGGCATCTTTGAGCTAACATCATCAGTATACGTGATCTCAAGACCCATGAATAGAAGGAATAATCATAAAAGAGGTACAGGAACATCAAAGATTAGAAGACTCCTAATTCTTCTAAGAGTAGAGTAATATGGAAGTCTGTTCATACGTTCGTTCACTCATATCATAAGGATCATGCCAAAACAAAAGAAGGGATAGCCTTAACATACTTTTTGGGTCTCCTTAACTACTTAACGCTTATCCTCCCAAGCTCGTAAATCTACATTCAAGAGAATTCATACTATTGTTAGGCTTATTGTCATATGCTTATCTTAAGCCTTCAAATTAAACCCCTTTTAGATTCTACCAAAATTTGGGCAGCATCTCCCCTGTTTATATCCCTAGCCCAAAATTACAATACCAACAAAACAACAACAATAGCCACACTAATATCAACCACATCATCATCAATACCAAAATATTCCATAATACGTCCCACAAGATGTTAATCCGATTTCTGAACCAACAAATTCATTATACGATCATTTAATAGCTCTATCTCCATAAATAAACCTAAATCAATATCATTAAGGAGAGATTCATACCTTGTTCTGACTAGAACCGTAATATCTTCGATATCCGCCTTGAATCCAGGCCAAGATTCTCCGCAATACGATACTATAATCACAACTATACGCTATTCGAACCTAAATCCCGAGATTTTACTTGATTCGAGCCAAAATTTTGTGGGCGGAAGTTTGGAGAATATTCCAGAGAGTTTGGGATGTTTTTGAGGGGTGGTTTGGGTGAAAATAAGGGGTAAACCCCCTTTTATATTGTTTTAGAGTGGGTTTGCACCGACCTGAAATTTGCTCAGCGCGTTCGCGCCACCTTGGGGCGCGTTCGCCCTGAGTTGCCCTCGCGCAGGGTCAACCCCTGCTTCGGCAGTCCGTCTTAAAATGCTCATAACGTTTGATTTCGATGTTGGACCGATACACGGTTTGTTGCGTTGGAAACTAGACTTAATGAACTTCAATTTAGACTTTTGTTTCACTTCAAAACTCCTAATATACTAGGAGATATTCCTTTCTCAATTTAGACCAAATTATCGTATGAAACCTTGCCCATCCTTTCTCCAAAATTCCAACAACTTAATTCTCTTAATTTGCTTGTTCCCCAATCCTTCCATGACTCACCAAACATGAATTTAAGTACTCATAAACACAAGTTAAACATGTTCAACCGCATATATCCTTGAAACCAATTCCGGTGTCCAAAATTAAGACAGCTGATGTACGATGAATCTTAATGTGGAAAACTACGAGGTGTAACAAATTTAATACGAGGATAGAGTTCTATATGACATGTGTAGTCTCTCATGATATTGTTGGCGTACCTATGTTGGTACTTATGACACTAATATATTGTTGGCATACCATGTTGGTACTCGTGATATTTATATGTTGTTGGCATACCCATGTTGGTACTTGTGATATTGATATGTTGTTGGCGTAGCCATGTTGGTACTTGTGATATTGACCTAATTCTTGATGTTGGCACATGCATTGCACACATTCTCATTCATTCATGATAAATTGTTGATATCCTAATTTTAACTGATAAAACTCTTTTATGAGTGACGTGAGATGGCCGATGTCCAATGATTAATTCTGAAATCGTTGATTATATTCGATGTCTGATGGTTGTTCCGAAATCGTGGATTGTGTTTAAAAGAGATTAGAGTCCGTGATCCGAGGTCATGTACCAGAGCACTATGAGTGTGATAAGAGATTTTGTTATTGCCATCTGCATACTTGAATCATACATTGAGCACTCATCTTGCATATATATCTATAAGGAATATTTGACAGGGCGGTGATGATGTGGCCTATGTTGTTTTGAAATACTTGGAGGTTTTATAGTAATTGCGCGACCATTCTATGCTGTGTGATACGGATGGTCGGCTGACGTGAAGGGTGGAAAGGTCGTCTCTATACTGTGTGATACGGAGCGACTTAGTACATGGACTTCGCGGGTCCCCCATGACTTGTGCTACCGAGACGTCGATAGTTCCGTCCGGAGTACATGTGTACACAGCATTACATTGCATATACATTTCATACATTATTGCATTGCATTGCATTTGGTTTCTGTTGTGATATCCTTGTGATTTACTTGATATTCTTGTGATGTACGTGTGATGCATGGATTCAGACTGAGTATTTCAGACTTGGTACATTTGGGGAGTAGATGCTTCAACTTAGGTGATGACGTGTACTTGGTTCTGGCTTACGTATGACTTATACTTGTTGATTTATCTGCATATCCTGCTTTATTGTCTGAATTATGTCAGCTATGCTTAGTCGGCCGATGATACCTACCAGTACCGTTGTTTTGTACTGACCTACACTTGCTGCATTCTTTTATGGATGCAGAGTATTAGACAGGTTCCACTCTTTTCCCTCGGGGATGATTAACGATGCTGCTGTAGAGTCATTCTAGGGTGAGCACGATGACGGCCGCTGCCCGGATGTTCTCTCCCTTACTTACTTGTCTTACTCTTATTTTAAGACAGTTGTATTATGAGAATTTATTCATCATTCAGACTCGTAGTATTTAGTTAGTGCTCTTGTATGACCAGACCAGATCTATGGGGTTGTATTTAGTATTTTCGCACTTTATCTTATATGGATGATTTGAGACTTATTCTATATTTATTTCTTCCACCTTTACTTAAATTGGCTATATTGGGATAAGAGTTCGCCTATCGCGATGGGAACGATAGGTGCCCGCACGCCCTAGTAAAATGGGTCGTGACAAGTTGGTATCAGAGCCCTAGGTTACCCGATCTATAATACAAAAGCGTGTCTAGTAGAGTCTTGTGGATCGATACGATGAGCTCCGTACTTATCCGCGAGAGGCTATAAGACATTTAGGAAACTTCAAATTCTTTCATTCCCTTGTGCGACGTTATTCAAATTGATATCTAGTCGATTTCAATTGGTATCTGGACCTTCTTATCTTGATCACCCTCAGAAGATTAAAGTATGTCCTTATATTCTTACGCGAATGGCTGATCTATGACGTGTCGTGGAATGGTACGAGATGTGTTATCCTGATTCGGACGCGTGATTCAGTTCAGTCACAGTTATGGCCTGAGGTTTCAATTGTGTGGAGTCGCGACTAGACTCGGTTGCTGTGTGGAGTCACGATTAGACTCGTTTATTGTGGAAGTTCGTGAGGAACTGGAACTAAGGTATCAGGGATTGACTTGGTCAACGAGGCCTCCGTTGGGAATTCTGAGGCCACGAGCTCATTCGTAGTGTATTTTTGTGTGAGTCTGTGTATGTGGTTGGTGAGCAGATGGCCTCGGGAATGGCTCGAGATTTCGGTTGAGACTTATGAAAAATTGGAGAAATTCTGGTACCTGGTGCCCGATATGGCGGCACCAGTGACGACCCAGCGGCACCGCTATTGCGGTGTGTTGGCCGCTGGGGCGGTCATATGAATATTGGCCAGATCGCTATGGCGGCCTAATGGGCGCTGTTGCGGCCCCGTTACAGCCGTGACGGTAACGGGCCTGTTATTTCGTTATGTGTAATTTGATTGCTCGATGATGTGATCAATTTGACTTTAGCTTCGTCAAGGATTTATGATGGTGCGCGTGACACTGGTGAATTAATGGCGGGTCGACGATTCAAAGAACGGTAGAATGTTAGACTTTGGTATATGAGAACAAGTGTACGTTCGGTGATGACGATCAAACATAGACAACGTTTTGTGATCGTGTGTAATAGAGGAAAGAATTTGACAATAAGTACATGAAGGAAGACTTGGGTGGAAAGCGCATAGCGAAGTGAGACTTCATAGAATATCTTGGATATTGATACTTTCGAGAGACTGGGAAGGGAAAAATTGGTATCTGGCATGGTTGTCAGAGTAAGGTTGCGACTGGTGCTAAGGTTATTCTTGATATAATTTAGTTGATGTTAAAGGACTACTCGGTTATTAAGTGAATGCTATGGGCACATTGTTTGATCGGTAAATTTGATTGGGTTGTAGAATTTGAGAAGTTAGTAATCGACTGATGGAAATGACTTCAATTATGAGCGTATGCGATAAGTTAATGACATGAGGAGTTGCTGGTTGTTCACTTGGATGGGGGAAGAAACATTGATATTGTTTTGTGGGTTGTCAGGCTTAACAGACGATTAGTTTAGAGAATCTAATGGATTTGAGCATTTGTTGGTTAATAGCGATAGAGATGATTTGAAATGAAATACGAGACCTGAAGGATTACGATGAGGCATCTTGTGATCTGGTTCAGGAGATTAAGGTTCGTAAGACTTGAGGTGAGATAACATGGTTACGTGACTTATGTTTGGGTTGCGGGGGCATTATATCATGACGTTCAGTAAAAGGGTGGCCGATGAGGTTGATGGATGTCTTCGAGATTAAGAGCAAAAAGGAAACCGTTAAAATAAGAGTTAGTGATGTGAAAGTTCGGTTGCGATTGTACAGTATAGAGTGGGTTGGAGAGTTATGAATGAGTTGGAATGTTCAGTTATATCATAGACTAATTGGGTTTAGTGGTGGACTAAGTATGGGAAACCTTGTATTCATGGTGCAAAAGAATTGGCTAGATCCCGCTACTAATGGTATTAGTACTCGGCTTATATGATTGAATAAAAAGGATTGGCATGCGAGTGGTTAGAGATGTTCAGATTCAATAATTAAGGTAAGAGATGAATCTTCAAGGACTGGTGATATTAAAGATTTGATTAAAGGGTTAGTAAGCATGGGTACTTGAAAAGATAGAATGGACGATGATGGGTTAACTGAGTTAAGTTCGGTATACATTTCGGGGATTGAGTAAGTAATTCGGGCAAGGATGCTTTAGTGGGATACATAAGAATATTAGTGGTATTATTGTGTGATATGCCGGATTTAGAGAGTTTCAGTTGGTAACCGTTAAGGAAACGCTAATGTGCAGAGTGCGTAGGTACGATCCTATCTCCAGGATTAATTCGGCTAGTTTCAAGATTTATGATTATGTGGTATTCAATGAAGTGGATTCGAGGATTGATTACAGTACGATCATCGTGAAGTGATTAGAAAATCAAGAATTGACGAGTTGAGAAAAGGTATAGATGATTGTGAATCGATAAGGAAAAGGTACATCTCGGGGATTTCTTGGGTCAGTACGGATTGTGGTGTCATTTTCTGCATAGTCCAGTTGAGATGTGATTGTTGCGTGAGCTTAAGAAGGAAATCTACAGGAATGGACTATATGGTATGATAGAGTTCCGTAAGATTCGTGATCAGCGACTAGTGAGGAGCAAGTTTCAGTGGACCGACATGTTGAGGTTTATAAGAAGTGACTTAGTGGTACACCGTCAGATAAGTTTCGTGACATTCTACAGTGAATGAGTTAGCATGCCTTAAGAGAGAGGATTGTGGAATTCCTATCAGGTGAAGACTAGAGTTATATTATCAAGGTAATACTATGAGAGGTTCGATGGTTATATAATTACTATATGAGGCTTCAGGTTTTGCGTCGAAAGGTTCAGGGTTGTATCGGAATTGCGTATCGGGTAAAGGTTGAGAAATATGAATATTGAAATCGTAAGGTATAGCTCCTCGGTACTAAGTTGATAACTGGGATAGGACTCTACTTATGGAGTCGAAAGTGATGGACAGGATTTGTCATGCGTGGTATGGCTGTGATTGGTTTCGAAATTCAAAGTCAAATCTAATGATTATTGGTGGTTTTCGAGATTTGTGCATTCATTCAAGGTCATCATGGTTCGAGTTAAGCTCAATGTTCTTTGGTTATATTTCCAGGAAGGTATCTAAGGACTCGAAGCGTTTCAACTCAGATTTGAGGTATGACAGATTTACTGAGCTTGTCGGGGTTTTCTAGTAGATTTGATGATATTTTCTGAGAATAGTTACCTGGATAGAATAATGGATTGCAATGAACTTAGTACAGATTTGAGGAGGAATTGTTGTGCGAGAGGTCTTTATAGTGATCAGTTGTTTGCTCGACGAGATAATCAGCTGTATGGTTCCTGCATTATGATTTGAAGGTTGAAGAAGTTTCGGAACTGGCCAAATTGGCTGCTAATAAGACTAGTTTTTGATGGAATTGCGTAGAGATCGCAGACGAATCAAGGTTTCGTTCTAGCAAGAGTAAGTTAGGGATTCAGAATTTTGGTATGCGTGTTCTTATGTTCTAAGGAATCGTTGTACGAGAAACGACGCTAGCAAGTACGAAGGAAAGGTTAGCGAAATCAGAGTATTGCATCGGTTCAGAATGGGCTATGGTTGTGACCATATGTTAGAGGATTGCATTGATTGGAGAAGTACCGTTCTGGTGGCTTCTATATCATTCGTTGGGATTCAATTTTGTTTGATGAGAATCTTTCCTGTAAGGAGAAGTCCGACATGCGTAGTCGATATCTTCAATTATTACCGATTCGAGCATTTTTCCATCATCCCTTCCTCGTCGCTCGAGGATGAGCGATTGTTTAATTGGTATCTGATGTAACGACCTGTTTGGTCGTTATTGCATCTCTGACACTTTTGACCATTACCCGAGCTTGATTAGCTCACTTTTGACCCGAGGGAACCGTCGAAATGCTTCCCAAGGTGTTTAGATTTGATTCGGGAGACTTTTAGTGAAAATTGGGCTTAAATCGAAAAATGATTGACTCAAAGTTGACTTTTGGGTAAACAAACCTTTTTCGAAAATCCGTCAATTCCGGATGGTCATTTAGAACTTGTATGCATATTTGGTTCGGTTCCCAATGCACTCAGGTGCATTTTGGAACTTGGGTTAGAAAGTTAGTTTTGAGGTATCGGGGATTGACTCGGTCAACAAGACCTCCAATGGAAATTTTGAGGCCACGAGTGCGTCCGCAGCGTGTTTTTATGTATATCTGCATATTTGGTTTGTGTTCAGGAGGTTCCGGGATGGTTTCGGGTGTCAATTTCAAATTTGAAAGACACCAGAATTTTCTGGTGTCTGGTGCCTCCGGATCGGTGGCGCCATGGCAGTATGGTGCCTCCAATTCGGTGGCGCCATGGCGGTCTGTTGACCTCTAATTCGATCCTCTAATTCGGTGCTCCAATTCGGTGCTCCAATTCGGTCCTCCAATTCGGTCCACCAATTCAGTCCGCCAATTCGGTGCCGCCATAGCGGTCTGGTGCCTCCAATTCGGTGACGGGCAGTGAATAGGGTATTTAATGAGATAAAACCCCAAATCTTTCCATTCATTTATTATTCCTAAGTAGTTTATATTGGGAGCTTTTCTAGAGGTTTCTTGGAGATATTTTGGGAATACTCTTGGAGGTAAATCTTGCTATCCCTCTTCTATTTCATTAATCCTTATCATCATAAATTTCCCCTTTCCTTAAAAAATCCCTTAGGAATGGAAGATGGAAATGGGTTTTGATGAACCTTTCCCTAGGCTTATTAATGATGAAATTGATGGTGTATATGTTAGATTTTGATGAATCTAAGCTTATTAATCATATATCTTCCATTTCTAGTGTTGAATTTCGGAATCAAAGGGTTAGGGTTTATACCCAAATTGGGGGTTTTACTTCAAATTCGAAATTGGGTAAATCTATGAGTTAATTTAGCAATTAGTGGTTGGGTTATGATCACCTAGTGCTTAATTTGATATTTTGCTTCCGAATTTCTCATTTTGCCCTTGTAGGCTCGTTTTCCCAATTTATAGGGTTAGAATTGACCTAGATTGAATAGTAGCAATATTAGTATCATTCTTCATGATTTCTAATCTAGATTTCGAATATGCCTAGACTACTTTGGTTCTGAGGCTCAGCGGAAAGGCAAGGCGATAGAGTGATTTGTTGGTGTTTGCGGTTCGGCCATCCAGGTAGGTTATGGCTTACCCTTGGTGAGACTTCGTACAGCAAAGCATATATTTAGATTATATTGTCGGAGAAAGCATGTAAACCATCGGGTATGAACTTGGGTTGGATATTGCCTTAGGTTGGGCCCTGTTGTGTGATTGGGGCTAGCCACCCCGTTGTGTTGTGACTTGATTATTTTATTGTGATGGTTTGATGCCACGTGTTATTAGTAGATATTGGGAATTGTTGTTCCATCTTGATTGTGATATTATAGTATCTTACGGGTGGTGCAACATTTGACCGGGTGGCGCAACATTTGACCGGGTGGCTTGCAGCCCTAAGAAGATTCATATCAAGGTCATCCGAAAAGTGTGACAAGTTCTTCTCGTTGTTGGAAAAGAAGAATGACTTTGAATGGACACCGAAATGCAGCAGATGTTGCGGGACTTGAAAAAGTATTTGTCCAGTCCACCACAGATGTCAAAGACGAAGGATGGGAAGAAACTCCTGGTGCACTTAGCCGTGTTAGAGGCAGCAGTCAGTACTATCTTAGTCTGGAAGATAAAGGCATGAAATTTCTCATTTATTACGTAAGTAGGATTATGTCGGGGGCCAAAACTCCGTACCTCCACTTGGAAAATTTGGCCTTTGCTCTCGTAAGCTCAGGCCATACTTACATGTCACCCTATTGCCGTTGTGATGACTTTTCAATTTCAAAACGTCTTACAAGCCTGAACTCTCGAGATGTTTGGATAAGTGGATAGTAGAAGTAAGTGATTTGATATTGAATACAGGCCTCAAACTATGATTAAGTCACAGGTCCTTGCTAACTTTGTGGTTGATTTCAGTTTGAGGATGGTGCCACGCGCCAAGAAGAAGCTACCTTGGTCTCTGGGACTGTCCCCGGGGTTTGGATCCTTCACACAGATAGGGCGTCCAACATAAAGGAACTGGTCTAGGTATAGTACTTCGTACGCCGTCCGGCAAAGCATTGAGATAGGACATACATAGTTTACCATTAACTAACAATGAAGCCGATTATAAGGCTACGATTGCAGTCTTGAGTTGGTCGGGGGGATTGGCTCCGAGGTCATAAATGTCACAGCCCAACTGGAGGACTATGACGGACACCCAGAAGCTGACCTCCTAGATGCCACTAAACGTACATGACATATCTGCTCATGCTCATTCTAGGCCACCCGAGGGCGCTCACAACATGATTTGCCGATCGATAGATGTCATAACTGTAGGTCACCGCCCGCAAAAGATAAATATATATATATATATATACATGCATCACTAAATTGAACCGGGGTACAAGCCGACAAGGCTACCCGATAAAACTATGTATCAAACATGTGCCGAGCGGGCCACACCGTCCGACCGAATATAAGCGTTCTGCGAGCTCTCTACCGACACATCGACATGCCGTGGACAGTGGGACAGGCCCCCGCCCTACCCATAAACATCAAACATATACCGTGTCTAGACGGCAACTCCGGTACGAGAGGAGTGCTCCACTCGCCGAAGAAGTAGCCTAAGGATGCAATCATTTTGTGGCTATCCAACTGCGGGCATGAAACGTTTCCCCCCCCGAATGGGGAGCCGACGAATAATTCACCGAGTATGTAAGCGTAAGAGTAACATACACATAGGAGTCATGAAGAAAGTAGGAGAATCATAAACTAAATCGACCGATAATACATCCGTATGTCCGACTATCCGAACATGTCCGTATGAATGCATATGTATGTCTTACTATTCGAACATATTTGTATATCTCTGCTTTCTAAAAATGCCTCTTGGGGTAGTATGAAAG